>NC_088874.1:34771122-34819203 GCF_032884065.1 Artemia franciscana | reverse complement strand
CAATATCGTACAAATATGGGTGTTAACAGCCCATATTTGGCTTATCCCTTGCTTTTGGCAGTCTCTTCCCATATAGGGCCCCAAGGAAATGCCTTACAAGACTACTTTAGACAGTAGCGACGTGGATTAGGAACTGAAAAAGCAACCTGGGAATGACGAAAAGATTTCTACTTATATTTTTAATCATCATAAAAATCATCTTTTTTAAGTATATATTACTGTCAATGTTTCATATTTTGGAGTTGTAGTTACTATTGGCAAGAGTTGCTCTTTACTTGTAGTTCCTTACAATGAGTTGTTTGATGACCGCTAACACGCATTCTCTTTTATTTTTAAAATTTCTCTTTTTCCAAGGAGTGTGGAAATATTATGTTTTACTTTTTAGCTCAGTTGAAGATAAATAATTGTTTTTAATCAAGTAATCATTTCAGTGAAGTCTAATGAAGAAAACTTCCCTTGCTTCATTTTAAGAACTTCCTTTTTTAATCTTAATCCCGCCCCGTCTGTGCTGCTCTGTGTCTGCAAATAACTCGTATTTACAAACTTTGAGGCATAAATACAAAGGACAGTGGAGAAGAGTCTTATTGATTGATTAGTTAAGTGGAAGCCTGCACAACCATGTGTCATTAAAAAAATGAAAAATTGGGAATTTAGTTTTTAATCGAAAAGACCTCAATGTGCAGCTATGCAGGTTCTTGTAGTAACTGGTACCACGTTTGAAATAATAAATGTAAAGAAAAATAACAAATAAAGCTTATTTTAAAAATGGGCTAAGAAGGAGAATTTTTTTTTGAGAATCTATGAATATAAGCAAAAACAAATGATGCAAAATAGATTGAGTTTTGTATAACAAAGGATTACGCTATAATCCTTATATTTGTGGAAGCCTGCACAACCATGTGTCATTGAAAAAAATGAAAATTTGGGAATTTAGTTTTTAATCGAAAAGACCTCAGTGTGCAGCTATGCAGGTTCTTGTAGTAACTGGTTACACATTTGAAATAATAAATGTAAAGAAAAATAACAAATAAAGCTTATTTTAAAAATGGGCTAAGAAGGAGAATTTTTTTTTGAGAATCTATGAATATAAGCAAAAACAAATGATGCAAAATAGATTGAGTTTTGTATAACAAAGGATTACGCTATAATCCTTATATTTGTGGAAGCCTGCACAACCATGTCAGTGGAAGCCTGCACAACCATGTGTCATTAAAAAAAAAAAAAAAATTGGGAACTTGGTTTTTAATCGAAAAGACCTCAGTGTGCAGCTATGCAGGTTCTTGTAGTAACTAGTACCACATTTGAAATAATAAATGTAAAGAAAAATAACAAATAAAGCTTATTTTAAAAATGGGCTAAGAAGGAGAATTTTTTTTTTGAGAATCTATGAATATAAGCAAAAACAAATGATGCAAAATAGATTGAGTTTTGTATAACAAAGGATTACGCTATAATCCTTATATTTGTGGAAGCCTGCACAACCATGTGTCATTGAAAAAAATGAAAAATTGGGAATTTAGTTTTTAATCGAAAAGACCTCAGTGTGCAGCTATGCAGGTTCTTGTAGTAACTGGTACCACATTTGAAATAATAAATGTAAAGAAAAATGACAAATAAAGCTTATTTTAAAAATGGGCTAAGAAGGAGAATTTTTTTTGAGAATCTATGAATATAAGCAAAAACAAATGATGCAAAATAGATTGAGTTTTGTATAACAAAGGATTACGCTATAATCCTTATATTTGTGGAAGCCTGCACAACCATGTGTCATTGAAAAAAATGAAAATTTGGGAATTTAGTTTTTAATCGAAAAGACCTCAGTGTGCAGCCATGCAGGTTCTTGTAGTAACTGGTACCACATTTGAAATAATAAATGTAAAGAAAAATAACAAATAAGGCTTATTTTAAAAATGGGCTAAGAAGGAGAATTTTTTTTTGAGAATCTATGAATATAAGCAAAAACAAATGATGCAAAATAGATTGAGTTTTGTATAACAAAGGATTACGCTATAATCCTTATATTTGTGGAAGCCTGCACAACCATATCAGTGGAAGCCTGCACAACCATGTGTCATTAAAAAAAAAATAAAAAAAAATTGGGAATTTGGTTTTTAATCGAAAAGACCTCAATGTGCAGCTATGCAGGTTCTTGTAGTAACTGGTACCACATTTGAAATAATAAATGTAAAGAAAAATAACAAATAAAGCTTATTTTAAAAATGGGCTAAGAAGGAGAATTTGTTTTTTGAGAATCTACGAATATAAGCAAAAACAAATGATTCAAAATAGATTGAGTTTTGTATAACAAAGGTATCAAATTGATCTAAGCTATAAATGCATAAATAAAAAGTCACTGAGTGGAAGAAAGCCAGTTTAAAGATAATTTTTTGTATAGCCTAATCCATTTTGTGCCCCTCGCTTTCACTTATGTTCTGAAATATTTGCTATATTTGCTGTGTTATCAAGTCTTTTCTATTTTTATACTTTTTGCTGTACCCAATTTAAGGCTTATTACCATTCTGATCATATCAGGGGTCTTTAGTTTCAGTTAGTACACCATTTATGAAAAATATTGAGGGGGCTGGGAGGGTGAGTATACAAGAAAAGGGAAGCTTTTGATGTTGTATTAGTGCAGGTGCACTTCGTCGGAAGTGCCACACTGACTGACATATAAAATTTAGAAATAATTGAAAATTCGGAAGTGGTCGAAAAATTGTTCACAAATATAAAATTTACATGCGGCAGAAGTACAAGAGTACAAATATACAAGGTGGTGAATTGAGGACAGCGAGTAGAAAGGGAAATGTGAGTGAAAGTTCTACAAAAATAAGCTAAAAATATATGGCGCGAACAGCTTAAGAAGGTGCAGCTTTCCTTTGATGACAGAGTCGCTACGGAAGAAAAGCGTAAATCTAACCCATTAGATTTGCTTATTTATCTTCTCTGTACGACATGGCAACACTGATGGTACTGCCCAATAAACTTCTTAATTTTAAAATAATCAAAAGAATATTTTAGAAAACTGTGCTTCTTGGGTATGAATAGATCAAAGAGGGGTACTTAAGGCAAAAGCTGTTATTAATTTGGTATTCTTAGTAATCTAAGGACCGTTCTTTCAGGGTCCAGATTCGCCAAACAAGTTCAAAATCGTTGATTCAAACCAAATAAACCGAAAATTGACCTAAACATCCGGCAAAAATTGAGCAAAAGGTTGTTCTATTTCCAATCAAATGCTCGATCTCATAATTAATAAGAAAAAAAATTGATATATGTGAGCTTGTGCACAGACTTATGCAAGTCTGTAATGCTTTTTATTTTCTTTAGATGGCTCAGAAGACTGGGAAGATGTTACATCAGAGGATGAAAGTGAAGTAGTCAATGGTAAAGATGAATCTATGCCGAAAACCATTGCTGAAGATATCTGTGCTCTACCCGGAGCAATCTTGGGTGTATTCAGACAAGATTCAAGCAGTGGATCTCACGTTCTTCAATTAGTTTTGAATAAAACTATTTCAATTCCTGAAAATCTAATTAGAACAAATAATGGGAAATATGCAAAGCGATGGAAAAGCTTAGTATTAAGGTATGAAGCTTTAAGATGTGTTCATTTGCTAGAATTGTAATTATATAAAAGTATATGAATTGAATTATACCTAATTATATATTATTTAGTTCTATTAAATTAATTAAATTAAGTTTATAAATCAAGAATTTAGTTAAAGCTATATTATAGTAGAAGACGGTAATTTTTTGTGTTACCGATTTTCGATAGAACGCGGTAATTAAAGTGAAAACGACCGAACAACGTTTCTAGGAGAATTTCGGCTGGTCTTTTGGCTGAGAGCGAAATTTGCAATTTTCTAGAATTATTACTATTATTAAAGTCGTCTTCTTTGACAATCTAAAATATTGATTGACAATCCAGAATGTAAAAATTGGCGTTTTTCATGACAATCTCGATTTCCAATTTCGATTTTCTGTGACAAGATCCACAATCCGAATTGTTACTTAAGTAGTCAAAACAAGAATCTTGGTCGTGAGCTAAATTTTTAACTGAATAAATAATAAAAATGAATAAATGAATAAATAAATGAAACAAGAATAAGAAGTAAAATCCAGAAGTCTTAATCATTACTTATGACAAAATCTTCTTGACTGGTTATTCGTAATAATATTCCACGTAGTCCTGTGATTGTGTTGTGGAATTGATCGCTACTTTGGAATATTGAACCCTGGTTCTATTTCAGCTGCAACAACCAACTGGAGGACCTTGAACTTGACTCTGGTGATGAGCTTATGCAAAGGCGTCTCCAGAATAATCCCAACAAGAAATAGAAGAATATTCCCTATGAACGTATCTAAATTGACTTCAGTGGCTTTCACCACTAATTCTTTGCAATTACTTAACTAAAAAGTCTCCATTATAGTTGCTGACAGTCATATAACTTAAATCCTACTACCCAAGAAACTGAAGTCTTTTTTAATGTAAAATTACAGAAAAACTGAAGTTTTTTAGTGTAAAAATAATAGTTCTAGCACTATCGTATCAGACATCAGCGTCAGAAGAGGCAGAATGAATAAGGAGTGACAATAAGGTTTGATGAGAAACGATAATTTTGTAATTTTCGCCATTTTTATTAACTAAATGCTTTCCTAGTAGCCTCTAGTTAGACTTATTTCTCAATCTAGATTGAAGAATTGACAAAAAATGGAAATACAACGGCTATCAAATGCAAGAAACCTCGTCTGCTCCTACAAAATAAGTCGATTCAAACCTAGATTTTTATTTGTTAATACTGTTCACTTTACTTTATTTCTTTAGAAAAAACCTCTTTATTATGGTTCCTTATTTTGTGTTCATAGCTGAATGTATCTGCTATTTGTTCAAAAAGTGCTTAGAATTAGCTCCTCCGATGCCTAGTGGCGTATACGACGGCAATAGTTGACCTCCACATAGTATGATTTTTAACCAATGATCACATATTATTAGAAAAGAATGTATACCTCTGACCTTAGCTCCTAGGGAATGACCAATCCTGGTGTATTAACTTCTAGGGAATGACCAGTCGTGGTGCATTGTCTAACACTTTGCACGAAAGTCTTCTCCGTCTCGTTCATATGGTCCCACTACCACCGCCATCTTAGTCTGACTTCATCGGTTATTTGTAGTCGCTTAGTGAGAGACCTGATAAGAGTGCTAGGTAGTCTATCACTTGAGCTAAGTAAGTCCATTCAATCAAGCTAAGTTCTTCGTAGGTAATTGTTCTCAGATCAAGTAACCTTTTCTCTACAGGAGCTAATTCTAAGCATATTTTGAACACATAACAGGCTTACAAACTAATTGTTTTCTGGGGGGGTGTATTCATTTTTGTTACGTTTTTTTATGAGTTTCGGACAAACACTTCGATGTGGGGGGGGGGGTTCAAGCCTCCTAACCTCCTTCCCCCTGAATTGAGCCGTGATTGTTCGTCTTCTTCCATAAAGACTAGGACAGGACTGACCAGGTTATAACCTTTGGGAACTGATATTAACCTGGAATGGATTCGATTCCATTGGTATGTTGATTTGGGCCACTGATGTGTAGCATTATTTGCTCCATTAATTCTGGGTTAGTTCCTGAAGTTGAAGACTCTCGATACATATTCTCGGAAGATCGTGCTGACGGAGGAGTTGAATCTTCAAACTGTTGTTTGAAGATTGTACGCAGCTACGGAACTGTTCTTCGTAGGTAACTATTCTCATATTAAGTAACTTTTTCTCTACAGCTTTAGGTAAACTCCAGGAATAGCATCCATATGTCAGTATGGATACTAAATTGCTACTGAGCATGTTACTTCAGCTTCAGAATGTACTTTCTGCAAGTCCAAATATTATTTAATTGAGAGAATGCTGCACCCTTTAGGGAGATTGAATGTTCAAGACTTCGGTGAAATAAAACTTGCCAAAGCTTTGGCATGTCTTGTATAAAATAAGTGTTTGCAAAAATAGATTTATTCTTTGGCAATGCTGTTCACTTCATTTATTTTTCTAGAATAAAATCTCTTCGTTGTGATGCTTTCTTTTGTCTTGGAAACTTAGTGCCTCTGCTGTCTGTTCAAGACTTTGGTGGAGTTGATAATCTCTTTCAGGCATGGTGTGACCTCAACCAAATGCTTTTTCAAACAAACGGTAAGTTAAATTGACTTACAGTTAAGTTAGTAACAATGAGTAAATTCGTGAAATTAAAACCCGTATTGAACCTGATATTGAATTTAAATTAATAGATGTTAAGTGAAACGGTAAGCAGTAAGTTAATAAATGGTCAGTTAAAGAAAAAAACAATTAATTTGTTTTTAAGCTCAAGTATAGAATTAATAAATAAACTTATAGGCTATAATTGCCAGATAGAGTGCACCAAGAAACAGTGAAATGACTTGTAAAAAATGTTATGATTCAAATATTTTGTTCTGTTACTGGCTTAAAATTTTATACAAAAGAACCAATGAGATCTTGAATTATATGGGTTCACGTCTGTTGGAAATTCATTTTCGTAAAGTTCTCAGCTTAACACGGTTATGAAACCAAGTAAGTTTTAAAAGGAAGGGAATATTTGTCTCTCTGAAAATTAAGAACAATGCGATTGTTTTACCCAATTACGTCACAAGAATAAACCAATGGAGCTAAAGTGCACTTTCTAACACGGAACTATGAAACAGTACTGTCTCTTTTTATCTTTCTTCAAACTGATAATTAACTGTACAAGGGTAATTGATAACAAGGTAATATTTATTAAGTTTACGTAATAACTATATAAGGATAATTGATTAATTATAAAAGGGTGATTAAAGGTAGCATAATATAGGTATAATTAATAATTATATTGTAATAATTAAGGTTATATAATAACTGTAAAGGGGTAATTAATTAACCAGAGAAGGGTAATTAAGGTTAGTATAATATAAGGGCAATTAATTCTTATCAAAAAGAAAACTTATCTGTATCAATAATTAAGTTGATTTTATAGGGAGTATTAATAGCCAGAGAGAGTGCAAAAGGGGCAATCTGTTTGAATTAATTTAACAATCAAATTTAAGGCCAAGTTTAACAGGCCAACCAAATTTAACAGAAGAAAGGATCTGAAGATAACGTAGATGTTTAAAAATCTAGAATAATTAGTTCTGTTTTAGTTCTTGGCGTCTGGTGCCAGAGGTGAAATCTTATGTTCTTCGGGTTGGAAAAAGCTTTCAACCTTTGTGCTATTGCAGAGGTTGACCTCCTCAAAAGCAAACACTGAAAAATTTAAAATATTTAGGCTAGCCTAGGCTATATCAGTTTTAAAGCATTTCACTTTAATTTACCCCTTCTAATGGTCAAATATATAGCCTAAATGGTAAATATTTCGTTGTTCATATTATTGACCTACAGATAAATTGAAATACCACTAGATGCCATTTTTATGCTCTTTCTCAATAATAACGATTGCTTTTTTTGCAGATTTAATTTTAAGCCCTTTTAGGACCCCTGAAAATAATAATGTCTTTCTATATTTTCTTGATATGAAAATAGGTTATAATATTTGTTTCAAGGTTAGTATTTCATTGTAAATCCATTTAGTAAAAGTGTTTGAACACAATATGTTCATCCAGTGATCTAAATTCTATTTTTTGATGAAAAGGGGTGGAAGAAAGAACTGCCTCAGAAGACCAAATTTGTCTGTGGCCCTTTCTGTAAACAGCTGATTTAGAGCGTCAAAAATTATAATAATTAAATAATAATTATAATAATTAAACAGAAATTAGAGCGTCATGCAAGTGTGTCTCAACAAGATTTTGGGTGGGAAAAAAAGGTAAAGGATACGACATTAGACTTTACAGTCCGTACCGGCGGTGCTGGTCTCCGTTTCTTGGCCCTTCAGCCAGGAAGTGCAATGGGGGGTTGGGGGCCAGCCATCCTGTGCTTTCGCACACCCTTTCTGTTTACCTTCCCCAGATTTCTCCAGGTACCCATTTAGAGCTGAGTCGACTCTGCTCAGCTTACAGAGTCACGCCACTGACCCCCGTCCCAAACTGAAGAATTGGGTACACCGGGATTCGAACCCGCGTCCTCTCAGACAAGGGATCACGAATCTAGCGCACCAACCCATTCGGCCAGGACGGCTAGGGTGGAACTGAACTATTAGTATCGTCACTATGTTTTTGGAGTGAACAGTGCAGAAGTTTTTAATTAGCTTTTGATTAGTTTAAAATAATTTTAATCAGGTTCTAGTTAATGGATTTTTTGTAATATTTCGATTTTTTTTACCTGGCCGTTTGAAGCCAATTTTAATCTTTTCCGTGAACGTTTTGAAGAAATAACTCTTTGACACAGCCATAGTTTCTCTTTGGCCCTTATTATAATCAACTATTTGAATATATAACCAAAATTTACAGCGATGAGCAGACATATGTCGTATCTGATATCTGGTGATACTAAATTATTACTACCTTGAGACGTAAACTTTGAGGCTGGCCCAAGGCAAAATTTAGGCCTAAATTTAAAGCTCAATTTAGGCCTAATCTTTTGTTCCCTAGGAATTTGAATTTTTTTACAGGCCCTGGCTATTAAGTTTTATCTGTTTGTTAAAATGGGTGGAAGACTCTCTCTCAAAAGCTGAAACTTCTCTGTGACTCTTTATTTATTCAGATATATGGATTTGTTGATTGAACTCCTTTAAAAGCCGAATTGATTAAAAAAGGGGCAAGTTTTTGGCATATATTATTAACCTAACGCCAATCCTGTGAAAGGGATTAGAAATCTTATTTTTAGACTTAGTTAAATTGGTTTCGAATTTTTCTTCTTGTTCTTGTCATTTTCCGCTCATGTTAATTGGTCTCCTTTTTTCTATGTTATTTTGTCTCTTTCTTTGTTCTTTCTGGTCTCCAGTTTTTTACTCTTTTTCTTTTTTTTTTTTCTTGTCATTTTCTCTTGTTCTTTCGGATAGAGGAAAAATAGGCGATGTAGAAAAATAGGTAAAAGAATATTATTTCAGAAGTATCTACGCAGTCAGATTTAGCAGAAGCTGCTGTTAATACAGTTAGGAGTATTACAGAAAAGTTAAAAGAGGTGAGCTATAAATTTATTAATAAATAAATTTTCTATTCATAGTTTAACTATCTTCTATAGTTAATATCTTCTATATCTTTTTAATATTCTCTTATGACAACAAATCTATTTATTTAATAGTTCAGTAACGCTAAAATTTATTTACATAATTTACTTTTATAATAATTTAAATATTGTATCAAATTCGTTAATCAATAATAAATTAATAACCTCTAAACTAAACCAAAACAAACCGTTGATTTGTCGTATTGACTTTAATTTGTTATACCAACAGACTTTACATAAGCTCTTATGATTGGAGGCTCAAATTGGGCTTCTGGTTCTCTAAATTTATGTTCCAGCGCACAATTTTTGCAGAAAGGTTGGCATGTATTTTACTTCATTGATGAGATTGATATATATCAATCTCAAGTATCCAGGGAAATGGGACATGAAAATGACTATTTCAGAGACGTGTTCCCTTTCTCCGACCTCCAAACCGCTTGGAACTTATGAGAAAATAGTGTTTGACTATGGGGAGAAAGTGGATGAATTTTAAAAGCGTCCGTCACTTCTATCCGAGCTTCTACTATGAGCATCACTTCTAGCTTCCGACCTAGTCCAGTGGTTAGCACTCTACACTTGAAATCCAGAGGACAGTGGTTGGAGTCCTGGTGTTGCTGGTTATTTGGTTGGAACGGGGTTAAATCGTGTGCCTCAGTGAGCTCAGCTACAGTTAATCCAACTCTAAATGGGCACCTGGGAAAATTTGAGGGAGAAAACAATGGAAGCGTCCTATGATTTACCCCCTACCACACATTGCACTCTCGGCTGGAGTAGAAAATCAGAAGACCGGTACACGCGCTACGCAGACCATTGGCCAGGATGCGATTTTTTTTATTCCATTGCTTCTATGTCCTACCTACTTTTCTTATTAAAGTGTCTGTTTTTGCTTGAATTTGGATAGGATGAGACCTGTTGTGAAAGAGGCGTTTGTCAGGGAATTTTAGACCGTTAAACACTGGCGCAGTACTGGTGCTATCCGGCTTGAGCCAAAATTTTCATCGCTGTAGGATTTCTGCTCTATCATACTTGAGTGACTTGTAAGTAAGAATCGTAAATCGTTTGTCGTCACAAATGTGTTATTTCATACTTGTACTATTTGATCTGTATTTATTAGTTTCAGATATTTTTTAGGTTAAAGAAAGGGTCTTTATGCAAATGTATGCGCAACGATTATAAGCAACATTGCAAAGCAATGCTGTAGTTTTGCAGTAATTAGTGCTTTTTGGTAAATTAGTAAAATTATTAAAATTGTAAACTAATTACAATTAGTAGAAGCACTTTTGTGGCAATCACTCTGTGAAAAACATAGAAGTGAATTGTAGGTATTTAATAAATACTGTCTTTCAAGTCAAAAAAAAAGTCTAAGCTTGTATACCTATTGCATTTGAAAACTGGCAATGTTGACTAGATGCCAAGAAATTGAGAATAAAGCTGGTTTTCTGATTACAGGGAATTTGAGATCGTCTTTCAAAAACTTCGCATCATTTTGTTTTTTCTAATAATAATTTTAGTGACGGTCTAGAATGCCCTTCCTGCACGGAATTTCATACCCGTGGCCCTTTGTTTTCTCTAATAAGGTTCTTCGTGAGACTCGTCATTTTAAAAATGTTGAAGAGGTTATGAATACGGTATACGGTAAACAAAACCAATGGGTTGCCCTCGTAACACTCCGCCAAATTGGAAAAATTGCCTGCCTAGCCCCTTATTCTTACCCTGGTGAATCTTCAACATGATGTGTGTTTCAAATACTAAATATTCCACCGCTGTATCTTTTCACTTCTTTCCATTCTGTACTTTATGTGATAAAACATGTTCAACATCTTTTGCCTGATTGCCTTTTATTTGCATAATAATATTGTAATATTATTATTATTATGTTACCCCCTACTAATATAGACATTGCTATTATATTATTATTATTATTATTATTATTATTATATAGCTACTATTATTATATTGTTATTATTATAATATTAAATAATAATATTATTTGCATATCATATTATTTGCATCATATTTATTTTCAGGATGATAATCAGATTTCACATTCTTATTTTACCCGTGGCAGTTCTGGAGTTCGCCAGTCTTCAACAAAATCCTAAAAATCTCGTTTTTTTCACGTCATAGATAATTGGAATCTATGGAATACTATCTAAATAATTGGAAAAAAAAATTAGTTTAAAAAATAATCTAATGAGTAGTTTTTAACTTTATTTGAATTTGGAGTGGTCAAACATTTTCGGGAGAGTATGCTAAGTGTTTTTTGGGACTGTGCCAAGTATGGTGGAACTGTGCAATATGCACAGCGTTCCAAAATATGCATCAGACAATGGGAACTCAGCGCCCCTTCAAATAACACTGGCAAATTGGGGTATATTTTTCGAAAGTTGGGTTTTAAGGCCTCTTTTAAGGTTTTGGGTTTCGCTCCTTATTACATTTTATTTTTATTTGGTTATTTTTTTACTTTATTCGGTGTTTTGTTTTTGCTACTATTTGTGGCCATTTTTTTTTTTTTTCGTTGTTTTTGAGATTGTAATATTTACTTTTTATTGTTGATTTTATGACACACACACGAGCCGCTATTATCGCACTGCAGGTCATTATTTTGATAGTATTGAAAAAAAATCCTTTGTTAATATTAAAGAACTTGAACTTCTTTGGCGAAGCCTATCAAAAGCTGTTGTAACACTTTACGTAGCCATAGTAACTAGTCTTACTTAGAGTTGCCTAAGTAAGAGATATATAGAAAGACCAAACCTACCGTGTCATTTGTATATTTTATTTAGTACGATTCTAAAAGAATGATTTTTGACATTCTAAAGTGAAAAATTTTGTTAGGTTTAGTCTTCTTTAGGTGCTTCCAGAGAGAAAGAGGGGGAGGGATTACAGCCCAATTTAAATTTTGCTACTTTTATTTTTGTTTTCTATCTAATTAGCCTTTCGTTGAATGAAAACACATGTTTCTTCTCGTTGTCAGTCTTAGGAAAATTTTGTCACAAGTTTTTTTTTTGCAATACTATATAAGGGTAATGGTCTACTGCAAGCTTTTCTGCTGTTAGATTTTGGCCTCAACTGGGTTCAGTAAAGGGAGTTGCGAAAGTCACCCCTTATTAAAGAGGTTACTTTCGTGAACGCTGAATAACTCAATAATTTTTTTGACCACGCAGGTCTCAAAAGCATGACAAAAAGAAGGAATTTAACTAAGAAAAAAACTAGTTTTTTTCCAAAGAAAAAAATCAAAAAAAAAATAGAAAAAAATCAAGAAAAAAAAATAGAAAAAATAGAAAAAAAAAATGAAAAAAAAGAGAAAAAATCAGAGCCAGTGAAAAAAGAGTACACCGTCCAAATATTTCGGTAGAAACTTTTAGTCTGCCCATTGTGGCGCAAAATTAAGAAGAAAAAATAAAAACCAAAAGTTAGAACAATGTAAAAAGAAAACAAGCCATAAAAACAAATAAGGCTGTGAAAATTATCTTATCTTCTTCATTACGTTTTATTGTATTATCAGGGTGAAAAAATCAAGGTTTTTTTGTGATAATAATATGTAGTTATTTTAGTGTTTTAAAAATGATTTTTAATTTGAACCAAATCAAAACTGGTACTTCAGGTTTGTAGAAATTACTCTAAAATAAAAAAAAATAGAGTTGATTTATACTTATAATTTAATTGAACTTATAATTTAATTTGGTTTGATTAAATTTAATTTGATTTAATTTAATTTGAACTGGAGAAATTTCTGAAGCGTTTTGGACGGGTAAAAATCAGTTTGATGGTTTGGGCAAAAACATTATTGGCCTTCGAAATTTCCACATACAGACTAACCTTAAGGAACTTAAGCATGAAAAGTCCTTTCTGATTAGTAGATTATCGTCAGGTAATCAGTCATAAGCAATTTTTAAGTACTGTAGTTTCTGTTCTTGGGTATACTTGCATTCATGGTGCATCTATGGTGCATCATGGTGCATAGTCCTGCATTTTTTGAGGATTTGGTGAGTGGTTTTTTCCCTAGTGGCAGTGCTGATGTTGAATCGAAGAAAAGAATTTATAAAACGCTAGCAAAACCGCTCCAGAATGTAAATGTAGAAAACAATGTAAGGCCTGAATCGTAAAGATAAAATTTGAAAAACTTCCAAACGTACGACGTTACACTTGTAGCAAACACTATAAAATAAAAAAAAGCTGGAATCTCCATCATAGGAATTCATACCAATGGGGAGTGGGGGCAAATACATATTTGTAGTCTACGGTGTACCTTTTTGTTGTTTTTATATATTTTTTTTTTTACGAAGTCCTAAAAGAAAATCATTTTTAAATGAAAACACCAAAGAAAGGGTGAGGATCTCTGTCTAGGGAGATCTCTAGGAGTGGCAGTCCATCGTTCCCAAGGCATCTAGTCACGAGGAGTAAATTAAAAACTAAACAGAGATTATTAACTATGGCTAATATATCTAATTTTACAATTCTTACCCTTCTACTGAGTTGGCCATCGGAAAAGAAAAATTATAGTCAAAATTATTTTATGCGGTAACCCTATAACTTGTTGTATGAAATCAAAATAAAATGGAATGAGTAAAAACTCAAACTTAAAGGAACTACGATGAAAGTTGGTGAATCGTAAAAAACAAATAGAGAATACTAGCTATATTTAAAATTCAGTTGTTCGTTCTGCTGTTTGACTTAAAGCATGTAAACCATCAAAAAAGAAAAAATCAAGAAAAATGAATATATCCATGCAATTTTTTTTCAGTTTTTAGATTCATTGGAAAAATGATTAAAGAGAATGTAAGAATTTTTTCTTTTTACTTTTATAATTTCATTTTTACCTATCCTCTCTTTCTATTTACCTAGAAGCAGATGACTTTTTTACTACTTTTTTGGTTTTTTACATCAAAGATTGGCCCAAGCACCCTTTTAGGGAAAAGTACGCAAAAAATATCTAGAGATGAATGTTTTTTGTTTTGTTCTGTTAAACTTGAAATATTTTAAATTTAATATAATTCGAATAAATTTAAAACAATTTAATATTAACTATTTTAAGGTATATCTTAAGTCCTTCGAAAACTTAAGTAAGCAAGATGCAGATTTACTTTTTTGACTTTTTCAAGGTGTCTCCGAAGTCCTTCGAGAAGTTAAGTGAACAAGACGTACGGATACTTTGCACTGCTGTTTTTTCCTGTCCTGATCCGTCTATTGTCGCCTGCATGGTTCGGATACTGTCTTGTGTTGGCGTTTCAGTTGCTGGATCCCCTAATGAACCTCTAACAGAAAACAGAGGAAACATAATAAAGGTTAGGTTACTTTAACTAACTTTAGACTAGGTGCTCCACTAGCTTGGAAAGACTTCTTATTTTCTCATACTCATCAGAAATTGGAAAAAAAAATGTTGTCTCTTTAAATACATGTATTAAGTCTTGAGAGACTTTAAGAGACTTAAATATATGTCTTATGAGACATATATTAATATTTGTCTCTTTGATATATATATATATATATATATATATATATATATATATATATATATATATATATATATATATATATATATATATATATAATATATATATTGTCTCTTCAAACGAGCAGTAATTGTATATTTGTTTATGTATATATTTATAATTTTTTTCGAAAAGGGCTTCGTACTTTGGGGGGGGGGGGGAATTAGTATTTTCTGGCCTGAAAAGATTATCTAGATAGGTCACAAGTTTGAGGAAATTCGATAAGAGCTTTAATTTTGGAAAATTAATCTTTGCTGTGGTTCGTCGTTTAGTATTCCAACTAAGAAAAAGCCGTAGGCTTTTTTCTGTGAGTATATTTCTATATTTCTAATTTGTGGTCATAATTATGTGAAAAAGGGAAAAAATTGAAAATTTTCGTGCATGGAGAAGTTTACTTTAAAAGGCTTATAGAGCAAAAAATGGTAATTGCAGAAGTATTTGTATATTTTTTTTATAAGGGACAAGCTCACTCCTGCCACGCGTTTCTGTGACGCTGCGCGCCCCAACAGCACGTGGGGTGTCAGTGCCAGTTACTCGTCTCTAAGTAGCAAATCGCTTAATTGCACAAATCTTATGAAGCTATCTATAGTACCCCCTGCCACCCTGCTTTAGTACCCCCCTGCTGACCCCTGCCACGTGTTGCTGAGGCGCTGCGCGCCCCAGCAACACTTAGGGTTTCAGCCCCCACAGTAGATAAAGAAGTACAGTAGATTAACAGTGTTACAAACAGTATAGATTAACAGATATTTTTTTTTCTTTTTTTTGCTTTTTTTTTCGATTTTTTTTTTTTTTTTTTTTTTTTGGAAGCAACGCTTTTGTACCCCCTGCTCCGGGGTAACAGATATATATATATATATATATATATATATATATATATATATATATATATATATATATATATATATATATATATATATATATATATATATATATATATATATAGATAGATAGATAGATAGATAGATAGATAGATAGATAGATAGATAGATAGATAGATAGATAGATAGATAGATAGATAGATAGATTAAAGCAATTCAAAAATTTTATAAAGAAAAATTAAAAGTTTGAACCTTACTAGACAATTGGTCTTAGAAACCGAGTTTATTTCAATAATCACATATATTTTTGAAAAATGTACCTATGAAAAATATAATTACGAAAAATATACCTATAGAATGACCCCAAAACGCAAATCTGCAATTGTTATAGATTATGATTTGTTGGAAATAAAGAAGTTTTTGTCCAACCACCAGAACAATCAACAAATCAGCAATCTGGACCATCATATGAGACTAGACCCATACGGCAGCTAACGCAAAGGGCATTAACGAATTGTCTGAAACAATTAAAATCCAAAATGAAAAAAAAAGAAGAAAAATGCGGCTAGAAGACTTGTAACAACGAGGACCAAAGTGAATTAAAAAACGAAAGCGAAGAGGAAAGAATTATGCGCCTAAAGTCATGAGACAGCAAGAATCATAGTGTGTCAAAAACGAAAGTAAAGAACAAAGGCGCTTGTGGTTAGAAAACAAGTGACAGTGAGGATCAGAACGTGTCAAAAACAAAAGAAAGAGCAAAGACGGTCAGACAAGCGACAGTGAGATTCAAAACAAGTGAAAAATGAATTTCAAGAGGAAAGAATTTTGTGGTTAGAAGTCATGCAACGGCGAGCATTAGAACATATCAAACGTGTGAACGAAAAAGAAATCAAAAATAGGTTAGAAGAATAGCTTCGTCGCAATCGTCAGTGCCAACAAGGTGTGGCACAAAACCCAGTATAAACTTACAAAGATGCCTTAAACTATGTAAATGTTACATATAAGCCATTGGGCCCTTCAACATTGCTTCTATTCAGTGTGGAGCCTTCCATTTTCCCGAGAAAATAGTAGGAAACAAAAGCCATTCCTTTAGACTGCTGCTCGCTTGGTCGAATTGCATTGCCATCTCCATAATTTCCAAAGGGTTTCAAATGGTGTGCGTTTCTTTAGGAGGCCACTTGCGAGCACGCATAGGTTGAACTTCTACTTTGAAAAGAAAATTTTTAGACTGATAAATCATCTTCGTTATATTCATCACTGATTAAAATTGTGCGGCTACTAATAATGTTAAGAGAAATTGCAACTAGAAGGAATTAATTTGCCTGTTGGAATTGAATAGAATGGGTCTAATTACGTTAAAGGAGACAAAACTTTCAATATTTTGATTAATTTTGGTTTATTAATAAAATTTTTAAAAATTACTAATGAAAATAAATCAAATTTACTGTCAATCCAAATTACTACTACTGCAACTACAAACAACTCACCACAACACCAAGCCGCCTGAGGCCAACACAGCTACGTATGCATCTCCTCCATCCAATCTATTCAAAGCCTCCTTCTTTACACCCTCCCAGGAAGCTCCCATTTCCTTTAAATCTATATGATATTCTCCCACCCTGGACGAGGACGACCTGCTTTCCGTTTAGCCGTAGACGGTTGGCCGAAAAGGATAATCTTTGGCAACCTGTCATCTTTCATTTGTAGAACGCGCCCCAGTTGTCTCGACCTTTCTTAATTTATAGCCCTAAAAAGCGGGGAAAACCACATTTTTGTACAGCCTACTGTTTGAAATACGGTCAGTCAGCCGGGTACCCAGGACAATCCGTAGGCAATTTCTCTGGAAAACAAGTATCAAATCTTAATCTGCTTTTTGGAGTGCCCATGCTTCAAAGCCATATTTGACAGCTGTCATCGCTGTAGCTTTCGATATTATAATCTTGGTTTGCAGACTTATCTTCCTATTCTTCCAAACTGTTTTTTAACTGCGAACAAAACACCCTGACCCTTGGCTATTCTATTTTTTACATCTTTACTGCTCCCACCGTCTTTACTAATAATGCTATCAAGGTAAGTGCAGGTGCCTGCCTGATCAATCTTTTCGTTACCAAATGTCACCTTTCCATCTTCACTTATTCCTAGCTTTAGTGACATAGTCTTCTTAACATTAATTTTCAAACCTATTCCAGCACCCTGAACTCGGAAAACCTGTAAAAGGTTATTCATTTTGCTCACACTTTCATCTAGGATTCTTAAATCATCAGCATAATCTAAGTCCAGGACTTAGATTATTTTTTAATAATCGACTTCAATAATAGACTTTTCTTCCCATTTGATTCCATGGTCTCTCATTGCCTTTCCGATGGAATTAAGACAAATTCCATCTAGATGATCGATATAAAGGGGATACAAGACAACCCTGATTAACTCCTGATTTAATACAATTCGTATTTTCTGAGTATGGATGATACAGTCGCAGAGAGAAAAAGATTAAAAAGATTAGAAAAAGATTAGTTTAGCCACAATGGAGTATCCAGAACTGCTGGCAGTGACTAACTATGAATTGTACTAAAGATTATTCATCTTTTTACTGAAACAAAACAACTTAAAGTAATCCCCTGAGCTGAGAAGAAATTTGTATTTTAGTGGCAATAGTGACAGTTTTATTGCTGTTTTAATGAGTTTTATTCTTTTATTTTTTTTACTGATGACAACTGTAGTAGAAATCACAGTAATGACAGTTTGGTTACAGTAAAATGGATTCTAACTGGCCACCAATCCTTTTTTCCTATAAAAAAAAAAAAAAAAAAAAAAAAAAAAAAAAAAAAAAAAAAAAAAAAAAAAAAAAAAAAAAAAACTTTTCCTAATATAACTAGGGTGGTAAGTTGATACCTAAAACGAGAGAATTTAATCTCGAACAGAAGGGGAGCTGTGGCTCCCTCAACCCCAACTCTTAGAGCCTTGCTCTAAGAGTGTAAATTGTTGTTTTGTTTTTTATATTTTTTAATTAATCCTCTAAAATCTCATTTTTAATGTGTTAAATGTATAAGAGTGTGAAGAGCACATTTCTGATTTGGTAATATTATAGAGAAAGAATTTACCTTATGATTTAGAACTGTTTATGTTTTGTTTCCATTTTTTTATTATTAATAAATCTTATCTCAACATCAGTGGAGTAATTTCACAAAAATTCTTGGGGGTGGGGGGACAAAATTGGAGCCAATTTTTCCGAATCAAGAAAATGACAGTGAAAACTAAAAAATGAGCCATATAGTAATATGAAGGTAAAGATATACTGAAGAAAACTGACCGGATTTTGTGGATACTTGAATTATGCAGGCTTATCTTAGTTTTTACAAGATTTTTAAATAAACTACATTTCAGCTTGGAGGGGGGAGGCAAACCTACTTGTAGTAGGGGCAGCCGTCGTCCTGTCCCATAGCACATTGCGCCCTTGCTTAACATTCCAGTGGTTGCTGACACTTTACAGACTACAACACATTTTAGGCATTTTTGGCTATATGACGAAGATAATTCTGTATTTTGAAAAACAATGAAATATCAGTGAACCGGGGCATCGGAATATTTTGGTGGTTAATGGATATGAAGCGCACCCTTTGGCTGACTCTGCTTCAGAGTCTCGTTTTTTTTAATATATTTTTCCTGTACATTTAAAGAGCAAAAAAGGTACATGATTCTATTGCAATAACCTCATGGACTCTATAAAACGTTTTATACAGACAATATTCTTCTTAGAATAAAATTTGCGTATAGGTCAACCGGAGAAAAATACCAAGTTACCGTCCTTTCAAGCCTCCTTCAGGTTAACATGTAAAATTTTGAATAACAGAAATAAATATCTCGAGGGGTGGGGTATCTTAGAAATTCATTGGTGGGGCTTCGCCCGAAATCGGTTAGGAATCACTGGTTTAATGTTTTATATAGTTATAGTGTGTAAATATGGTTCGTTGTTTCTTTGAGCAAAGAGTAGGGTTGCCCACAACTATGAGGACCAGAATTTTATTTTCAGTTTTAATTATCATTTTTTGAGTACTTCAGATCATAACCTCAATGAGTGGTTGTTTCTTTCTGTTTAATAAGGAACCACAATAGAGAACACTATACAATAAAAACAAGTGGTGCCAAATCACGAAGATGCAGGGGGCGGGGATTTTTATTTTCTTAAGTCAGAAAAATTACTTTAGAAATAGGGGGGTCTCTTCTTAATTGGAACACTTAATGAAAACAGCTTAAATAGGAATTTGCAAAAAAGAGTCAATAAATGACAAAAAAATATCATGAAAGTGAATTCCATTGTATCTGTGCCTATGTCCACTTCCCCTACTTGATATGGAACATGCTAAATGCACACAAAAATGAATAACAAAAAAAAACATAAAACCTTTTTTCCTTGTAGATGATTGGCTCTTGTCTTCTTCAAGTAATAACCACCGATGGTCAACTATGGATTGTTGCCGAAGCGCTTGATGCCATCTATGATATTTTTGCTGAAGATCATGTAGATACTGTTGGGAATGAAATTGCTCTTCTCCAAGTCTTAAAGTCTGTTGTAGAACCATTAAAACAAAAGGTTAGTTTGCTACAACAAAATCTTCGACATATAAGCTAGTAATTTTTTATTTTCCTCTTGTTTAGCCTTTTTAAGGCAAAATTTGATTCATGAAATGTAAATAATTATACTAGTATTGTTGTCCAGATAGAAAATTGAAATGCACAGGAAAGGCTGTAGATGTAGAACTTGGTTGATAGACTCCTTGATTGCCCTTCTTGGCCTAAAGGTATGTCAATAAAAGTAGTTTTTAGCAAAGAGATTTTAATAAAGTGATATATTGTCAATCTTATTTAAGGCTAATCTTATTTAACCTATTTATTAACTTATTTATGTTATCTCTTATTTAAGGTTAATTTTATTGTTTTGATAATTTAAAATTGTTGCTAAATCGAGTATAGGTTTTTATTACACAATGACTGCCATACTGCTGCTAAAGCTAATAACCAATCACAGGATAAAACCGTCTGAGGCGAACATAGTTCTATGAGTTCTTTCTCAAACATACTCGGTTATATACTTACTCTTTGCTCCCTTCCATGAAATTCGTTTAAATATTTTCTTATAGCCTCTTATAGCCCCTCATTCCGCTTGAGGAAGCTCTATTTTTTATTTGGCTCATCTAAGTTTTATAGCCCCTCATCCCGCCCCTCAACAATCATCCATTTATTTTCTTATAGCCTCTCATCCCGCCCGAGGAAGTTCTGCTTTTAATTTGGCTCATCTTAGTTTTGTAGCTCCATGTCCCGCCTCTCGTCCCCCATCCATTTGTTTTCTTATAGCCCCGCATCCCCCTTGAGGATGTTTCAGTTTTTATTTGGCTCATATTAGTTATCAAGAACTTAATTATTGGGATACTGTCGTCTTACATCCACAAAAAGTTATCTAACGATCTTAACCTTTTTACCATTATAGTAGTAAATAGTGGATTTAAGCCACATTTCAAGATTTTCAAAATGCTTCTTGTTGGATAAGTCAAGGTCAGTTAAATAATGACGAAGACCACACTGCCTTTTCATAATACAACAACAATGAGAGAATAATGAGGACTTTTTTCCCAAGACAGTCAACCAACAAAACCTATTTGAATATTTCGGCCCTATATCTAAGGGCCGTCTTCAGCAAAGAAAGTAATAAACAATAAAACACTTACAATAAAAGTTCTCGGTTGACAATCCATTTTTTTAAGATAGCCTTGGCATCATTACTTCTCAACGAAAAGTTCAGCCAAGACTGTGTGATAAAACCTAACATTTTACAAGCTAAAAAGGTTCATTCATTTCACTAACTGTATTTATTAAAAATTTGAATAATTTCTTATTGCGATATTTGTCTTCTCTGCATCTAATCTGATAGTTCTTTTGGGATTGGACTTTTTTTATTCGTTCCTATTTTTGTTTTATTTTGAATTAGATTATTTTCTATAATTAATTTTGTGTCCATAGGGTTGATTGTGTATTCACCCAAGTCTATATTTAGGGATGTATTATTATATAAGTTTTGTTTGATTTCGATTGCCTTGCGGACAGTTTGTTTGATTCCTAGGTCATTGCTAATTAGAATTGTTTCGTCAAATAGAACCTAATGGTTTGGATTTTCAAAAATCTGATTGCTTAAAGCTGAATCAAAAGATATGGAGTTATTTTTAGATTTTAATGCTTTTTCAATACTTTCTTTGTGTTGCTGTTATCTTGTTCCTAAATTTTGGTGGGTTCGACCAATGTAATAATTTCCACAACTACATGGTATTTGATACACCCCTCGTAGACGAGTAACTGGAGTTTTATCCTTACTAGAATTGAGAAGATTCACTATACTTAAATTACTTGTGAATACAACACGTAAATTGTTTTTTAAACAAACTTTTTTCAGTTTTGAAGTAATTTCCGGAATATAAGGCAGGCAAATCTTGCTTGTGGGTTTATTCGAATCGTTAACTGGTGTGGGCAATAACGTGCCCACAAGTGTGGTGTGGCAATCTTTGAGCAATAACAGTATTTATGAGAGAAATTGGGTACCCGTTGCCAAAAAGTATGTCTGTAATAAGATTTAATTCTTTTTTAATATACGGCTCTGAACAGATATTAAGCACTCTATCAACAAGAGATATTACCACTCCTCTTTTAACCTGTGGAGGATGGTTAGTTTTGAAGTGAAGGTATCTATTATTATGCGTAGGTTTTCTGTAAACCGTAAAATCAAGTTTATTCACGCTGCGTATTATTAATACATCTAAAAAAGGTATTTTCCCCCCTCTTTCGGTCTCTAGAGTGAATTGCAGGTTTCTATCGCAAGTATTTAAATGTTCTAGAAAACCTTTAAGTTCACTTTCCCCATAATTCTAAACTGAAACTACGTCGTCCATGAGGCGTCCCCAAAACAAATGATTCAGAAAATACGAATCTAGGGCCCAATTTTCAAGATTCTCTACGAAAATATTTGCGATTAGGCCTGATAGAGGTGCTCCCATAGGAAGGCTTACCTGTTTGTAATATGAATCTCGAAACTGAAAGTGCATGGAATATATGTTACATAATTTAACCAAATGCATGAGAACATTAATGTCTAGATTTATCGCTGACTCTTCAATTAGATGATAATTGTTTTTCAGTTTATTTTGCGATAACTATTCAGATTTTGAAACATCAATACTATTTTACAATACTGTTGTAGCAAACTGTTAATATTAAGCAGTTTTGACAAAGTTTTTGTCAAAGAGCAGCCCAGTTATATATTACTGTTTTAAAAAGAAGAGTTGAGAGAAAGAGTCAAACTTTAGCGTAAAGGGTGGGGCATTGATGAGGAAGCAGCCCCTTTCATATACGAAGTAATTTCTGTTCGTTTTAAGTTTTAACGTTGCTCCTTACTTTCAATCAAAAAACTTGTTTTTTTATTTAATCCCTTTAAAAACACATTGATAATTTTGTTCACTTTATCAACTTAACATTATATCCTTAACGTTAGTTTAACTTTTATTCGTTGTATTTTCGTTCTATCTTTTGTGTTTTATTTCTAGGTTCATAAGGAAAAGAAAAATCTTGGAGAACATACAGCTATAGTGATGACTGCAAAATTGAACTTGAATCGTTTTATTAAGTACAAAATAGCAAAGAAATAAAGCTAGGTTTGTTCACTTCAAGAAAATTTTCTTTTTTGATTTCATTGTTTGCTCTTTTAGGAAATTAATTTACTTTCATTTTAATTCAATTTAATTTCAAAGTTGAATTAATTTTAGGAAATTAGACATTATCAAAACTCTTAGTTTCACTTCTGAGAATAAAAAAAAAAGAAAAAGAAATCTCAAAAATCAAAATTATGTTACTTACAGTAACTGCAATGGTCACACTTCTTTTTCATCATATTTGTAAAGAAAACTAGACCTACGTTGCCTGGGCAACGTGAAGTGTTGCGGCAATCTTTTTCCGGCTTTTCCGACTAAAGTGTTGCGAGAGCAAAACTTTGGTTTTGTTTTTTCGCTATTGATCAGTAATCACATGATCAAAGGCTATTCCTCAGTGTTGAAAAAACAACGACAAAATAGTATCGAAAGAAGGGACTAAATTGACTTTGCGGCCAGTTGAACTTTATCCTTTTCAATCGTAGACATCGTGACGGATGAAAACTCGGAACAATATCTTATATAATCTAGTTGGTATTACAAAGCTACCTCCAACTTTTCAGGATCAAAATAGCATAGATGACATTCTATTAATTATTACGAAACTATCTCTGTTTTACATTCTGGTTTGCGCTTCTTTCTTCACTATCGGTTAAACGATGAAGTTGTAACCTATCGAAGTTTTTAAAACGGCGTGTTTAAACAAGAGCGCAATCAGTTATCACATGACCAAAGGCTATTCCTCAGCGTTGAAAAAAAACAACAACTACAAAATAATATCGAAAGAAGGGACTAAATTGACTTTGCAGCCAGTTGAACTGTATTCTTTTCAATCGTAGACATCGTGACGGATGAAAACTTAGAACCATATCTTATATAATCTAGTTGGCATTATAAAGACCAGTGAAGCAGCACAACTAGTGCTTGGCAAGAGGAGCTATCCAAAGAAATCGTGGCTAACTAATGAAACACTGCAAGTCATAGAGCAAAGACGGAAGGCAAGACTTCTTGGGGACATGACCACATATCGGAGGCTCAATGGAGTGCGGAATAGACTCATTCACCGGGATAGAACCCAGTTTGTTGCAAGGAAAGCCGATGAAATTGAGCTAGCTGCAAAAAAGAAAGACATGGGCAGTCTATTCAAGCATCTCTGAGACCTCACTTAAAATAAAACTCCCACCTTGGGTTCCGTCCTGTCCAGGGATGGTGCTCTTCTCTCTTACGAAGTTTCTTGTCTTGAGCGGTGGAAGGACCACTTCTGTTTGCTCCTCAACAATACTGGTCCGTCTGCGCCTCCTAATGATAGTCCCAGCCAACCTTGCAGTCAAAGACCTTGAACAGATGTTCCTCCAGATGAGCCTTTCAGCCCTTCAGAAATTGGACATTCAGTAAAAAGGCTCAAGAATAATAAAGCTGCTGGTATCTGTGGCTTAAACTCAGAGCTGCTAAAATATGGAGGTCCTGCAATGATCCTGTTTCTACACACCCTGTTCTCTATAATCTGGCAAACAGAAATAATTCCCGACGATTGGTGGAAGGGTGTCATCATGCCCTTATGGAAGAGAAAAGGCTCGAGAAGCGACTGCTCCAACTACCGGGGAATAACCCTACTGTCAGTCCCTGGCAAACTGTTTTCAATGATCCTGCTGGATCGATGTCGGAGCATCATTCGAAAAATCCGGCGACCGGAGCAAGCTGGTTTTATGTCGGATCGTTCAACCATCGAGCAGATTTTCACGTTTCGACAAATAGTAGAGAAGACCACAGAGTTCAGACAGAAAGTATTTACTGCCTTCGTTGACTTCCGTGCTACATTTGACTCAGTCGAACGAAAGGCTCTTTGGCGAATTCTAGAGTTGACTGGCCTACCCGAGAAATATTGCAGACTTCTCAAGGCGCTGTACCATGGGACGGAGTGCTGTTTACAAGTTAATGGTTGGTGCAGCCCGTTCTTTCAAATCACGACAGGGGTGCACCAAGGATGTGCAGTAGCCCCAGAGCTCTTCAATGTCGTCATAGATTACGTTATGACAAAAACCAGCTTTGGGCTCATATTCGGGGATCATACCATCACAGATGTTGATTTTGCCGATGACTTGGCCATTCTGGTGGACTCCATGGAGCAGCTGCTGGAAGCGCTCCGAATTCTGCGAGAAGAGGCTGCCAAAGTAGGACTGCATATAAACTGGAACAAAACTAAAATTATGGCCATAGACCCGTCTTCTCCTGCTGTTAACTCTCCAGTTAGCGTGGACAGCACCACTAGCATCGAGGTTGTTAAAGAGTTCACCTACCTGGGTCCGTAATTTCTTCAAATGGTTCACTTCTCCCCGAGCTGCAGACAAGATTATCTAAAGCGTCTTCTGTCATGGGTAGACTGAATCGTCACCTGTGGCGAAAACCAAATATCAGTCGCACAACGAAACGGCGGATCTTCAACGCTCTAGTCGGCTCTGTGATGCTTTACGGAGCTGAGACATGGCAAGCATCAGCTGCAAAGCTTCTGCAGCTCACAAAGCAGTCTTGGTTTTCGACTCAAGCAGCCGAGCGAGCCTTACGATGTTTCGGGCATCTGCTTCGAATGCTACCACATCTACTCGCAAAGATGATCTATGACTTCGACCCTATCAAAGTTGGTTGGAAGCGACCTCGCGGCTGATCGAAGAAACGTTGGTCCGACAGCCTGTCTGAGTTTTTGGCGATGGCAAACATCAGACAGGGCGAAGAGCAAATACTCTCCATGGACCGAAGTGGGTGGTGGAGGAAGACGTCACTCTCTACGCCGAGCAGTGCCCGGCAGGAGACTTAAGTCAAGTTAAGTAACTTTTCAGAATTAAAATACCATAGGTGACACTAATTATTACGAAACCACCTTATTGTTTCACGTTATTGTCTGTACTCGTTACGTAAACACTTAATTCTGTCAAATTTAAAGAGATCGAATACAATGTGGACCACTTTGCCCAAATTTCTTGTCCAAAGTGAACAGATTCTTACTTACAAGTCTCTCTCCCGTGATAGACAACAAGTTCACCGGAAACAAATAAATGGGTACACAACTAGCAAAAGTCGCAAACCCCTTATTGCTGAAGATAATTGTAGCCCAACAGCCGATTATTACTTACAAGTCCCCTACATGTCTTACCACTGGAACCAAATTGGCTTAACCATCAAATACACCGGAAACAAATAATAGGTACACCAGCTAGCAAAAGTGGTAAGCCCCTCATTGCCGAAGATGACTATGAGTTAACAGCCGTTTTTCGCCCAAAGTGAACCGATTCCTACATATAAGTCCCTCTTCCGTGACAAAAACAGCCTAAATACGTCAAAACTTCAAATAAGAAATTGTATTTCTTCTAGGGCGGTTGTATCGAACCAATACTGATACAATGGCATCAAGAAGAGGCTCACACTGTCTGTGGTTGGAATACAGGCGACAATGAAAATCAATAAATACTTGCCTGTCATGTATACGTGCTGGGTCGTGGTCCATAACATCACAAAGACGCTCACATTATCTTCGGTTAGAAGATACGTGAGAATGAGAATCAATATATAAAAGCTTACCGTGCAGGCGTGCCGGGGACCGCTTGATTTACATATTCAAATTTATCATTATTCGTTTTAAGATTGGTTTATTCACTTATATATCAGTACCTGTTGTATGTTTTTTGCTATGATTTTTCATTTCATTTGTGTTCGTTTTGGGTTTTATTTATTCTTTCATAATAATTTTTGTCCGTTATTATTGATATAGTCTTTTTCATAAGAAAAATAACATTTTGTGTATTTCCAATTCTTTTTTTTTTAAGATTTCATAGTATGGTATGTTATTCCTGCTATTTGTGTGTTGGAGGAACATTTTTTACCGCTTTTAATCCTGACACAAACAGTGTTTTTGAATTTAATTTTATTGCTTCTGAATTTGACCAGAGAAATAAAACTTAATATCTTTCCCAAAAGATTTTTATCTATGCTTTCTGAAAACCTGGATACAATTACAAATTTTTATTTATCCAAATTGTAAGAGCAGAAGCAGTAAAAGTAGTATCGCCTAAAGATTCAATTTAATGCCCCAGTCGTTCTCAATATATTGCTGAGGTGTTTCAACACCTCAGCCATTAATGCAACGCCTTTTGATTTATTTTAAAGCAAAATTTAGTTTTAAAGTATAAAGGGCTAACTACACAATTGGGGGAGGTACCTATGCCTAATACCCTAAAAAACATAGTTGCTGAACCGTCCTACTATGTTTTACAAAATGGCTGTCTCAAAATTTTAACTGGATGACCTTCAAAAATGAATGGGCTTGAGAGAAGGGCTGCTTGCCCTTCGATCCCTTTTTACTCTTAAAAAGGGCATCAGGACAATTAATTTTGCATTGAAGTAGCTCCTTTAAAAGTTTCAATAATATTTCGAGCTTTTATAGAGTGGTGCTACCTATGATATTCCTTATATGCCATTTTGAAATCCTGCATGCATGCAGTTTTTTACATAGTTGAAACCCCTAAAAACTCTCTAAAACTTTCATCCTAATACATTTAGCGTCATTAGTTACTGTGACTGTAGTGATAGCATTAAAAGTATAAATATAGTACCTTTTGGCCAGTTCAAAATCCTCCACAACTTTCTATTAAAGATCCAAATTACAAATACAAGTTGTTCTTCAAATATTACTTTGTCACCTCTTTGAAAATCCCAATGCCCATAGTTTGTTTTGATTTAGTCCAACACGCGCCTAAATATTCCTTAATAGTTTACTGGAAACAAACAATTTAAATAGGTCGTAATTTTAAGAAAGAATTTTTTTTGTCACAAGATGGTCGTATCAAACCTATGGTGATGCCATGGCATTAAGAAGAGGCTGTGGTTAGAAGACAAATAAAACGGTTTGATTAAAACGACAAAAAGAATCAATATAAACAAGCCTGCTGCATAGCTGTGCCGGGGCCTTGCGGTGCAGCCGGTGGGCTTCTGGTGCTATATACCGTATATTACCACACATACCGTATCGAGTCATATAGCCTAATATCCATTTTTATGGTTTGTATTTGATAATTTTAAATCAAAAGACCTGTGAAGTAGACTATCAGTTACAAACTATAGCAGTAAGTGAAGGAAAAAGCCAATAACAAATTTTGAATTGTTTGGCTATTGCCAAAGTTTGCTAATTTAGATTATTTACAATTATCTCAAAAGAAAAAAAAATGGTTTTATATATTATTTTGAAAGCTTTTACATGGTAATAACTTTGTAAATAAAGATCATAAAAATGTTCTACCCGATCATCTACCCAATGATCAAACAGCTACCTAAATACCTGCAACTACTTCCCTTTCTCCTGAAGTTGAGAAAATCCCCTACTGACTAGGGGACATCAAGAACTTTTGTTTCGGGGTTTTATTCTTGGTAAGGGGTTACCCAAAAAATTGGAAAAATTTGTGTACGAACGTTTTTATTACGTATTTACGAGCATGACTTTTGTTTTGTGGGGGTAGACCCAGTAGCCCAACGCCTCGATAGGGCCCAGCCTACAGCTACCGTTTTCTGACACAAGAATTAACCCTTACATAATGCAGATTATACCATTATGCCAAAAAATACTTAAAAGTACAGAAAGCTGTAAAATTTCATTGCTTAAGGTATTGGTAACAGCTCAGCCTTGATCAAGAATTCTCAGTAAGTATCTTCTATCTTCATGAATACCTATTCGGGTAGAATGTGTTAATCTCTAGTTCGCAAAATTAAAAATATTTCTGAAGTAATAATTTACATTATCTGCGACTGTTCTTGATTTGAAATTATTTAAAAGAAACTTTCAAAAAAAGAAGTTTTTTTAAAAAGTTTTTAAAAGAAAAAGTAAGGCTATATTAAAATTAAGATCTGAAGAAATAGAAATCTACAATAGCTCAAACTCAAAGGAAAGCAAAACAGTTCAAAATAGGGATAAAACCTTTTGATTTACAGTGAATAGATATAAAAAATTTTAACTGGATATTTCGAACACACATAGTGTTCATCATCAGCAGTAAAAGTGTCAATTACTTTAAAGTCAAACTACTCAAACTCAAATCGACAAAAATTATTATCAAAGAATAAATAAAGCCCAAAACGAACAGAAATGAAATGAAAAATCATACATACCTTACAGCAGGCACAGAAAAATAGTGCTGTATACATATCTGAAAAAATACATCCACTAGGTAAATATTTTCTGCCGCCATTTTCATTGAGACAAGGAGTGAAACTATCTGGACGAACAAGTTTCGATTTTTGGAATCTAATTTCAGAAAACGGTACGGAAAACCGTTTAGAAAGATTAATCTATTTGAAATTGCACTTGTTTTCAAAATAAGCGCACGCGCTAGTTTCTCGTAGAATCAATAAATCCCTAGTTAACGCCAAAAAATTCTTAAAAGTCGAATTATTGCATAGACCTTTGTTTCTTGATAAGAATTATTCTTTAAAATATGTTTACCACAGACAATGTTTTTCTCTTCATTCCAAATTTAATAGGTAGACTAATTAGGTCTAAATTCCTTTGGTTAAGAAAATTAAAAATTTGGATAACACTTATATTACCGGACTATTCAGGTAATTAAGAAATAAACTTACCATCATAGTCAGAATTTAAATTCTAATTCCAAATTCTGCACTCATTTGTGTCAGAAATGAACTTTACTCCCCCCCCCCCCTAATGTGCAAGTTTATACCCTGAATCAGTATTTATAGAGAGTGGGTGTAGGGTTTAATTTTGGTGTAAATGAATGTTAAATTTGGGTTCAGGGTACAATTCTGACTAAAAAGATAATTTTATTTCTTAGCTACCTAAATAGTCTGTTCTTATACACCCTGTCCACATTGATATTGCTAAAGTTCTAGTTAGAGGGCTTCTTGTATCTCAAAAGGAAGTTGAGATAAATAAATAGAATTTTAGGATGAATTCTTTTTATTTTTACCTAGGCTACCAGGCTATCTTTTTCTTATATCTAGTGTTTAGTAGAGAGATAAGATATCCAGCTCTCAGATTGTTAATCAACACTTCCTGAGTTAAACCAATATAAAATCTGTTGAAGTTAATAAATTTATAGTTTACAACTTAATTTTGCTAGGATGAAGCTGAACAACCTATATTATTTGACACCTTTTTGCTTTTGCAGCAAATTCCATTTTGAACCCTTAAAGGAAACTGCCCATAATTCCCAAAAGTTTAAAAACATGCTTCTGAAAAAATTAGCTAGTGAGAAAACCTTGCCATTTGTAGCGGATTTTAGGAATAGAAGGTACTTATGTATTATACAAGAAATATACTTGAGAACTTGTATTGCAAACCTGAGAAATAACCAGTTTTTCATGGTGTTAATGCCAGACAATTAGCTTTGGCTTGCTGTGAAAACACATTGTAGCTATATATTAATTAAATATTTAGTTGGTATTTTGGTTAGGTTAGTTTATGTTACATATTTAATATAATGTGCTCTGGGCAGCCCCCTTGCATAATTCTTTGTTGTAGTTTCACAGCCAAAGCTAATTATCTGGTATTGACACTGAAAAAGAGGTAATGTGTCAATTTTCAATACAAGTTTTCAGTTATGGTTCTTGTATAATACATAAGTACAAAATGGAATTATTTATTTTCCTTAGTCTTGATAGTAGGCTAAAATGCTATTTTGAAAATTAATTTGAGAAATTTTTAAAAAGAGCTAAAAACTCCTCAGAAATGATGTCATTTTTTAGGGGTTTTGTGTCTTTTTAGAAATTTCAGCTGCAAACAGCAATATTTTCTTACTAGCCTTTTTTTTCAGAAACATGCTTTTAAAATTTTGGCAACTTGGCTGTTTTATCTTATGGGGCCCTATTAAAAGCTCCAAATTAAATTTGCCTTAGAAATAAACTATGAAAAGGTGTAAGAAAAAGCATTAAGTTATGTATTCACTTTTGTCCTTGCTAAATTATGTTGTAAACTGCAAATTTGTCCTGAAGCCACTTTTTACCACTAAGAAAGTAGATTTCTTCACAATTGGATTATTCTGAATTTCTTAAAGAAAAGTGTGATTAGTTAGTATGTTATGTATTATACATTTTCAGTTAAAAAAGCTTAAAATTTACTTTTCTCTGGTAAAATTCTAACATATTGCTTTTTTTTTAACTATGAAAGTTAAACATGTCCTAGCCATCTCATTCTTTATAGTCTTAGAAACTAGGATTGAACTACATTTTTTGTACAGCTTTCTGTTTGAGATTCAGTCAGTCAGTCAGTGGAGTAACAAAACACCTGATACCACTACATTTTATGCAGGGATGACCTAGTTTTATTTTGCCCCAGATGGATGGCCAAATGTCCCAACCTCTGGCAATCTCTCATTCTCTGACCAAAGACTTGATCCAACCATCTTAATCTTCTTTCATTTTAATCCCTGAAAGTGGGGCCAAACCATATTTTTTACAGCTGAAGTAAAACTTCCAGAAATAGGTTGAAAAAAAGTGTTCTGAGCTGCATAGCCATTCCATATCCTGATTTATAAAGTTTTAAGGAATTTAGAACAGTGTCTCTTGAGTTTGAAAAAGAAGTCTGAATATGCATTAAAATCCTACTTGTAACATATGGACCAGCAAACCCCCTCCCCCTTTCAGAACTCAAAACCAAATCTCTCATTCATTTATTTTAGAAAGTTTTAAAATAAGAATCTCTTATACATTTAAAGATTTTAAAGTAAAAGTTAATCATCTCATAGGATTTGTGCTTTTTTTTAGTACAAGTTTTATAACAGGCAAAAAATGATACTTTTTACCTTTGGTACAAATCTTCCTTCAAGCAAAAAATGATACTTTTTTGACTACCAAAATTAGATTCAAACTTTTGAATAAAGCCAATTAGAAACCAGATTTCTACACCTGGTCTGGTCAACAAACTGAAGGTGAAAACCCTCGTTATAATAAATCTTTGCAAGGAGGTTAAGCCATATGTTGTATAGTCAAAAAAAAAGAGTTGTGTTGCAACTCTTCTGAGGTCAGTCTACCCTGTGCTTAATTTAGAAATCCGGATTGATTCGGGATATATAAGGTGAACTAAAAGTTAGGTAGATAATTCAGTTTTTGGGTAGACACTCTTTGATGCACTTGTTATACCAATTATTGGAGCTGTTTTACCTGGAGTTGTATATGAAGTAAGAAAATAAAATTATTGTCAATAATTGTGTTTGTCTTTGAGTTAAGGTATAAGTACAGTTCCTATCGTCTGCTGGTACGTTCCCAAGGGAATCTGCCCATCTCGGCAAACCTGAACGTCATGATGATGAATTCGTCTCCAAGGTTATAGAGACTGGCCAATAGAACCCTCCCTATCTATATCCATTAACTATAAGGCTCCCATACCACAAACAACTTAAACAATATAAGAAATCAAGCAAACCTTATAAGCAACCATAAGAAGTCGAACAAATCAAATAAGAAACCCCCCCCCGTAACATTTGGCGCGGCCATCAAAAAAAGACACTAAAGGAACTGTATATGCCTAACAACATGACTACCTGCTACCCTAGACAAATATGATTATTCACAAATTATTTTTTGATTTTAAGTGCATTTAATTTTACATTATTTAAGTGCAGTATAATTTTATTTCTACTTATGTATTCTTTTGTGTATACCCCATCTTAAAATAATTAGAATCTTAAGTAGTTAAATATAAATAAATCTTAAATGAAAACTAAAATTTTATATACCGCATAACTTCAAGAAAAAAAAAACTGAATTAAAATAACAAATATGGCTCATGAACAAGATGAATTATTAAAAGCGCAACAAATCATTGCAACTTCGGTAGAAATTGCAAAATCATTACCTGATTATGAAGGGGATACAGATGTAGATCAATTCAACATCCACTTAGGACAATTTGTTGAAATGACAAAAATTGACTTAAATGCATTAAAAAACATGCTACTCTTAAGACTAAAAGGACAGGCTTTGACATTTTTGAAACAAATTGAAAATACCGTAGGAACTGAAACCACCTCAACAATTAACTCAATAAAGTTATTGCAACAGGCTTTTCAAAAGAGATTCATCGATACTAGTTCATTGAACAAACTAAAACATGGGTTAGTAACATTCGAACAGACCCAGAACGTAAGAGAATATCTAAATAAGATCAGAATCGCAACAGAAGCGCGATACGGTCCAGGTGAAGGGGAATTGTATGAAAAAATAATACTAAACGCATTTAAACAGGGACTCAACCCAAAACTATATCGTCTCTTAATTTCCAAAAAAATCGACGACTTAGAACTGGCAGTTCAGGAAATAGAGACCGCCGTGGAAATCGATTCCATAGTCCTGCAGCACCAAAAACTATCAATAAATGCGGTAGAAAATAAAACAGGTATAAAATCAAGAGATTCCTCCCCGCGATTTTTCTCCAGAGAATCATCGCCAAAACCGCTTCGAAATCAAATTCGAACCACCACACCTCCAAGACAAGTACGCTTTGCCCCCAATAATCAAATGAGGACACAAGCCAATATAGAACCACTAAGATGCTACTCCTGTAACCGGTTAGGTCACATTGCAAGAAATTGTTTTACAAACAATAATTATCGCCCAAATTTTAGGGGATCGAGCAATCATTTGTCCAGGGGGACAAACTATAATGGGTACGCCCCTAGAGACAATCGGGGGAATACCTTTTTAACAAGAGGTAATTATCCAACCCGAAATTTCCAACGCAGTACGAATCAGTATCGCGGAGGGTACCGCGGAAGGACAAACCAACCTAACAATGGTTGGAATAGAAATACAAGAGGTAACTTTACCAGCCGACGGAACCCATATAACAACTCAACTTCAATTAATGATCAAGAAAACCAAAATAGAACTAATGAAAACTCTACACCCGAAATCTGGGAACCCCAGGGAAACGAATCAAGCCCCCAAAATTCATAGGACCAAAATTTGGTGGCAAAATAATATATAGGTCCCTGCCAGTGATTATACCTTTTTTAAGTGCAAATAATAATAATATGTTACCAGTATTTGAAAATTTTAATGCAGGAAATATTTATTTCTCAGCCCTTATAGATTCAGGGGCAACAGTAAATGTGATAAATACATCCGTATTTAACAAATTACCCAATTATATTAAACGACGAATGAACAATATATGTCCCAATTTATCAAGTGTGACGGGACACGACCTGGATGTAAAAGGCACTGTGTACCTAACCTTGCGCAAAGATGACAGAAATTTCTATACTCGATTTATAGTTTGTAAAAATTTTCCATACGAAGCAATAATAGGTGCTAACTTTTTAAAAGCCAATAAAATATTATTAGATGTAGCAAATTCAAAGTTTATATATCCGACAAAAACCAAATCAGAAATAAATAACATACAAGCAAACAAGGTAAAGGAAAACATAGGCAACATGAAGGAGTATAGAGAAAAACAAATTCAAGAAATTTCATATTTATGGAAAAAGCTAGCGAATGTAGAAACTCCCAGAAAAAAATCAGAAGATAATATCCTAAACTCAATAAAAGAAAGTCATAACGAAAAATATTATGGATTCCTAGTGAGAAAAACTAAGATTCCCCCTAAATCAATGCAGAGGGTCCAAATATCACAGATGTTAGAACCAGTTAATGATAAAAATGAAACTTGGGTAGCATCGCCGTCGGAAAATCTCCCGAAAAATATAGTTTGCGAAGAACAAATTATAAATTACGAAAAGGGTGAAGGTTATATTTGGGTAACGAACACCCACGAAAACGACCTAATCACCCTAAGTAAAGGTACATGTTTAGTAGAGATACAAATAGTATCGGAATCCGATATTAATAATTGGAAAAATTTGGAAAAGAACTTAGTGAATAATATTAATGTTCACGTTGACAAAGAATTTTCACTGACGCGATCTCAATTTCTTGAAAAATTCGAACTGAGTCACATAACCGATGTACCATTAAAACAAAAATTATGCGACTTATTATGGAAATATAGAGATGTCTTTTCGACATCTGAAGACGACATAGGACTTATCCCATTTTATGAACACGCAATACAAACCACGGGGTCGCCAGTTGCAAAACAACCATACAGAATTCCTTATAAACATAAAGAATGGCTAATAAATAAAATACATGAACTTGAAAAAAATCAAATCATAAGGCCAAGCATAAGCCCATACTCTGCCCCCGTTATTTTAGTCCCGAAAAAGAATAATGATCTTAGACTAGTGGTAGATTATAGAGCTTTAAATAAACAGGTAGTAAGTGACAAATTTCCCCTACCTAGAATAGACGAAATTCTAGACTCAATATCAAATAAAAATAAAATATTTACTTCCCTAGATTTGACACAAGGTTATCATCAAGTAAAAATAAAAGCGGCCGATATTTTTAAAACAGCTTTTTCAACATCTGAATGTGGTTCTTATGAATACTTAAGAGTACCATTTGGACTAAAAACCAGTTCAAGTGCATTGTGTAGACCCCTCCTTCATTTACTAAGAGGCCTAAATAACATAATTCATTTTGTTGATGACGTCATAGCTATGGACAAAGACGCGGAGGACCATTTAGTGACCCTAGCGAAGGTATTTGAGAAATTTAGAGAAGGCAATTTAAAATGTAGACCTGAAAAAGTAAATCTTTTTCAAACCAAACTAAAATTTTTAGGAGTAGTTGTAACACAAGGACAAATTTCCCCAGACCCTGAAAAGATAGAATCTGTTAAAAATATAAAACCCCCTCAAACAATTAAACAATTACGAGGAATCTTAGGATTAATGAGCTACTTTCGAAAATTTATAAGAAATTACGCACAAGTAGCAAAGCCTCTCACGGACCTCACTAGAGGGAACCCCCAAAAAATTACATGGTCTAAATTAGCTCAAAATTCATTAGATCATTTAAAAAAGGCTTTGACTTCAGAACCTATCTTATGTTTACCCGACTTCCAAACAGGACAATTCGTTGTTACTACGGATGCCTCAACCAAGGGAATTGGGGCGATTCTCTCCCAAGTAATAAACGGGGAAGAAAAAGTTATAGCATATGCTTCGCGTACTCTTACGCCTGGAGAAAGTAATTATTCTGCGACACAACTTGAATTATTATCGATTATTCACCATTTAGAAAAATTTAAACATTACTTGGTTGGACGAAAATTTAAACTACGTTCCGATCATAAAAGTCTTCAATACCTACAGACTTTCAAAAAACCGTCCGGAATCCTCGCGAGATGGATATTAAAAATTCAAGATTTAGATTATGAATTTGAACATCTTAAAGGAAAACAAAACGCCCCATGCGACTATCTTAGTAGATTTCCAGATAATGCTCCCTTAGAAAATGAAAATGAAGAAATTAACACGATAAAAGAAAAACATGCTCCGAAAAATAAAAATTTAAAAAGGCAGACCAATAATTTAGTAGAAGAAAAACACAAAGACAGCCCACTATCTTTAAATAATATAAAAATACATCAAAAGAAAGATAATATTTGTGCGGCTCTAATAGAATATTTCTTATATGATAGAGACCTACCCAATGAAATGAAATCCTTTAAAAAGGAAATTGATAATTATTATTACGATTTAGATGAACAAATACTATGTAAAATAATGACCAATAATGATAAAAGAAATCAAACGACCATTATACCAGTGTTACCCCAAACTTTGGAACAACCCGCTTTCGAATTTTTTCATTCTGACGTAGGAGGTCACTTAGGAATAGAGAAGACCTTCCATAGGTTAAAACAATACTTTTTCGTTGCTTCAGCCTTAACAAAGTTAAAAAATTACGTTAATAGTTGTGAAACATGTAATTTAAGAAAAAATCCTCAAGTCTACCCTAATCCAGGGACAGGAAGAACTCCTACGGCCCGGTTCCCCTTCGATATAGTTTCTTTTGATTTATATGGTACTAGTGGAGGACTACCCATGTCTAATGAAGGACACACCTGTGTACTATCAGTGATTGATCACTTTTCTGGTTTCACTTTTGCTAAACCGTTAAAAAATCAAAGCGCCTATACAACGTCGAGAGCTCTCGCTAAAATATTCCTTAATTTCGGTATTCCTAATACAGTATTAAGCGACAACGGCCCTAACTTCGTATCGAAAGTAACTAAGGATTTAATGTCTTTTCTTCAAATAAGTAAATTGGTATCAACCCCCTATCACCCCCAGGCCAACGGGAAGATCGAGAACAGGCACAAACTTTTCTCTAATATTTTAAGCATTTATACGAAAGAAAATCGCAGAGATTGGCATAATGCCTTACCTTATTTAACAAATGTAATTAATACCGCTTACTCCCAGGTCATTCATGATAACCCGTTCTACATATTATTCGGACGAGACTTTAGAATCCCTTATAAGGAAATTATAGAATCGAGACAATATTATAATGATTCTCAAGATTATAAGCAAGAATTTATCAATAGAATGAGAAAAACTTACAAACTTGTAAAACAAGAAATAGAAAAATCAAAAAGACAACAAGAGGCCAAAAATATTCCAAATGTTAAAGGAGAAATCAATTTTCAAGTAGGAGATTGTGTTTATTTAAAAAATGAAACCAAATTGGAAGGCAAGAAGCTTTCTAACAGGTACGCTGGCCCCTATAGAATAATTAAGAAATATGATAATGACGTTACATTCAAACTATTAAAACCACAAACGGGGAAAACTTATAAAGCCCATGTTAGTCGTATAAAAAGGGCAAAATTCACAGAAACATGGACCCCTCAACCTTCAACATCAAATACCTCGGAGGACGAAAATGAACCACCTCGCTCTAGACTAAGTGAACTTAAACCTTTTAATTTCAAACAAGGATATTTTGAAAACAGTAGTGACGAAGAAAAATTTAATGAATTTCTAACCATGACAAATATGGTTACCCCCCCAAAATGTACCCCCGTTACGCGGAGACGGAGGAATAGCGATTCATTTTCCAGTGAAGAATCAGAAGAATTGGACTATACGATTTCTCCAAAGTCACAATTCTTTCCAGATAAAATTTCAACCCCTTACCCCCCAAAACGTTTCCCCGACAATTTGGTGAAACCTATTTCACCAATAGACAGACCTTTATCGTTACACGATGAATTAAATAAGGCTATACAGACACCTGGGGACATAGAGTCACAAAGGGACAAACAGCCCCAAAAACAAACATTAAGAGAAGCAATGGATATCATTAATTACCCAATTAAGACTAGACAGAGTACATTTTATACTAATCCAGTTACTGATGAGCAACAATATCACGATATAACCGTCTCAAAGGCAAAACCAAAGGACTGGGTATCTTGGAAGGAAACCTTAATGCAAACAATTCCTCACCCTCCGGAGGACATGGCTTTCAAGCAGTGGAGGCACCCCAAGAAAACATTTGAATCCTCCCAAAGCTCACAAGAATCGTTCAATTCTCCCGAGCCCAGAGATCAACAGGACGAGTCAATCAGTAAACCCTCTACTTCACGAGGAGAAGAAATTTACGAAGGTCAGGCTGGATCAACACCTAAATCTCAAACCTCTACTTCAAGAGAACCAGATACTAAATCTACAACTAGTTCCTCAGATACTGAGAGTGAATCAGGCACAAATGAGCCCAAAAATGTGGAAGGAACAAGACCACAGAGTGCAACTGCCCAGGCTAAAAAGGCACAAATTAAAGGTCAAAAATTTCTTAAAAAACAATATAAAAAGTTTGACTTGATATCGCTAGCAAAGCCAAAGAAAAAAACCGAGTCTACCGAAGAGAAGGTAACAACAAGGTCAGGCCGAGTCGTCAAAAAACCAGATAAATTAGATTATTAATAAAAGAAAAATAAAAATCTATCAGTCCTGGATAAAATAAAGGAAAAAAAGACAGGCCGATTTGATTTTTCCTGAGGGGTAACTCGATGTATTTATTGATAGCATCGGGTTATGACTCAGAGAAAGTTGACTTAATTTTTTTTTTTGCTCCTCGCCAAGAGACCACTCCCAATAAAATCCATAAATAAAAAAAAAAAGGTACTTTTCAGAAAAGTTTAATAAACTCCGATTGAAGAATTGGTTCATCAAAAAGGACTCAGTATTGTGAGTAAGTCACAAAACTATTTTATTTAACAAGAATTTGTTACTATAGCCCACCGCAATAATAATTCCGTAACGCAAGAGCTTATTAACACAACGATAACTAACACCTGCCCTATAGGAATCGCTGTCACTTTGTATACCATAGAAACTAAAATATTGCAAAACAGCTTGTGGAGATAACCATCAAATAATAGTAAATAAAAACTCATTAATAGCCTTAACGAAAATATTATTACAAATAGTTAATAACAACAAGCGTCTTCGTAAACTGTAGTCGTAGCCAAACTTGTGCTAATTTACCTTGCAATTTTATAATTATCACACTCCTTTCAGGCATATTCTTGGTTCGCCTCCCTACTATTAAATAGATTTAGGGGCTTCGAATAAATTAACTTGTAACTAAAAAACGACATTAATATAGCTATAACTTGTAACATCTAACAGGCATTCAGACTTGGCATCGAATCTACTTCATCCTCCCGGCAGTATCAAGATCGCACTTAAATATTTCTTTTATATTATTTTCTTATATCTTTTCTCCGTGAATATGGCAAAGGGAATTATAGATACGGAATTTATTTCAATTATTCATGCCAAGGAAAATATAATATATTCGGCCGCTATGCTAGTCCAAGATGAAAATGGTAAAGAAATATACGCAGAAAGTTGGTACCTAAATTACAATTTGACAAAATTTAAACCCCACACGTATAAATTTGGGTTAAAATTAGCTAATACCCCAAAATATCGACCCGCAAGGGGAGAAGTAAAAATCAAATTCTCAAACAAAAAACAAAAAGGGACTAACTTGACAAGTTTACAGTTAAAAATAAGAAAACTACAGACAAAATTTAATATCTGCTACTGGTTTTGCAAGGGGCCGACACAAACTGACCTTCTTCTAATTGATAAATGTAAAAACCCAAAAATATGTTATAAAATCGAAGAAAACGAAAATTGTACCAAATACGAAGGAATTCATTACCCATTAGAAGAAATCCGGCATTACGCCAAATTTTTATACGACCCGAATACACGAGAATATGCCGTTAAAGGGGATAAAATCTTCTTAAGACGAAAAAAATCTAAACAATCTAAAAAAGACGCTTACAAAAACAACTTGCATACCAAAAAATTTTAAAATTCTAAAGTACAAATAATTTTTTTTAGATCTGTAACCAGAGGGACCAAATCAGGTAAAAAAAAATTCACTCAACTAACAGCTTATATTAACCAGAGGAAATGTCGCATAATAGAACCTTAGAGAATGTTCTAAGACCCCTAGAACCCGTCATAAACCAAACACCCTCAAGACAAGACTTTTGGCTTCCAAACAAAACCCAAAGTCTACCAGATCTCTCAAAAATAAACCATGAAACGAACGAAAAAATATTAGAATCAGCAGTAAAAAATGCAGTAAAAAATTTGCGTTACGACTTACTTCGTTCCTTACTGCACGTTCCAATTATACCTAGCGATAGTTTGATAATTGAAATAATGGTCATATTACTAATAAGTACTTTTTCGCCAGAGGTAATGAGAAAAGACTACGGATACAGGCACAGGTTCGCCCTATACAATTTTACTGTACTTCTTTGCTCAATCCCCAAAAAGAAATATCCATTAATCGCGTCCCTAATATGTGAAAATTTTTGGTTAACACCACTTGAAGAAGAAAATTTCGAGCTACCTTGGCCTTCAAAGTTCTTAGAAATGCTAATGGAGGTAGATTATAGGCTATTTAACAAAGATCTACTCCTTAAAATCTACAAAAATAACAATGTAAATTATTACTGGATTAATAACTCTATTCATCACTTATATCTAGGACAATACGAGCTATTAAAACGCTTAATTACTAAGTTTTATACAATAGACGAAAACATTGGGTCAAAACTAGTAAAAGGAAAGGATATTCTAATATATGAAAAAATAATAAATTGCATAAGCCCGCTATGTTTTCATAAACAACTGATTTTCAAAAGAGTTTGTATTACTCCAAACAACCCCAGTTTAAAGGAATTGTGCAGAAAAAACATACGCTTTATGATGAAAAAAACCGACATTCACTATACGTTAACTAACCTAGTACTCCCCGAATCCCTAAAACGGTATTTACTACACATAGAAGATATTCGTGGAAATAACAACCAAGAATATCGATTGACTTTTATGACTCCACACCTGTTAAAATCTGAAATAAATCAATTTTCGAGCCAAGGGCCAATAATAAATATTTCAAATGACCATGAACTAGATTGTTCAAATTTTATCTAACTAATATCACTTTTAAACAGTAAAATATCGATAAATTAGTTTCTTTTACTCATTTCTTTCCTTCTAATGTGCAGAAATAAAAATTGTCTCCTGTGATTCTACTACTCTATTTCCGAGTTGGGATATTCCAAGGCATAATGATAGAAAGGCTATGATACAAAATGTATTACTTTTCGACACATTGTGCGTTGGAGGTTCAGACGAATTGGATTAGAGTACCAACTTAAAAAACATTAAGTTAATGTAACTTGATTTTTTTAGAAACCGGGCGATATCTGCCAAGAAAGTCAAGGAAAATGAGTAACCAACCACCAAATTATTTTTTCGCAATTCAAGTCAAAAGCGCGCAAATAAAAAGAAAGGCCTCAGAGGTACAAAACTACATGATTAATATAGACCCTAGTTTATCGCAAGCCCTTATTCAACAAAGTACTTTTCACGTTACACTAATGGTCATCCACCTAAAAAATAATAGTGAAATCGAATTAACAAAAAATGCTTTCGCAAAGGCAATATCTGCCTTTCAACAGGAACTCAGTGAGAATCAAATAATACTCGACTTCCAAGGCGTCGGAGAATTTTCAGAACAAATTTTGTATGCCCAGTTAAATAATGAGACAGAATTTAAAGCTCGCTTAAGTCCTCTTTTAGAAAGAATTACTAAAGAAATCAGTATAACCGGAATACAACTCGCAGACCAGGAATGTTGGAAGCCTCATTTGACGTTAGTAAATCTCAGAAAAGTCGCGAGGCTAAGAAGGATGGCAAAAAAACTACCACCATCAATAACGTCTATTTTTAAAAACATGAAATTTGGATTCGAAACCGCGAAAAGCATTCAGTTCTGTTCCATGAATAGTCCAAAAAACGAAGAAAATTATTACCAAATATTATCCGAAATCAAATTCAACAAAGAAACCAACTAAAGAAATCTGGAAGAAATGAGAACGAGAATATATAATAGATAATACAATTAACAGGTAATATATCATTGCTATAAACTTAATAACCCTTTACGCCACTAACGGCAAAGCAACTAACCTATGTATGCCTTTTATCAAAAATAAAAATTTTCTTTTACAAATATAAAAATAAGCATCTCACAGGGTATCTTTTAAATCAAACTCCTTTTTGTATTATGTATAAAAATTCTTATCCTTTTAAAATAATTATAATTACGAAATCAACTTAAAGCTCAATCCATTTTTATCACCAGACAGACACAAAAAAAATAAAGGACAGCAACAAAAAAAAAAAATAAAAGCACAAAAATTTAAATCTTACCAAATTTTAGCTTCGTCTTGCAAAAAAAAAAAAAAAAATGCCGATTCTATTATAGTATAAATCCTAAAACCTTAAAGTATGAACAACTCTATCTGCGCGTACTAGCATTGAAAACGAAACATATTTTGTAACCTGGCAAAATTACAGATCTCTGAAAGGCAAAATTGCCAGTTACGTGTGAAGTGAAATTCGCAAATAGACGTTTTATCTAATAGACTCGTGACATATAAAAAATACAATATATGCATTGTATAATAAATAACCCTTAAGGTACGTCTACTAATGTAAGAATAATTTTTACAACCAAGAAATGAACTTTAATTATAACACCCTACAAACGTTTTTCGCATGACAAAAGTGTAATTGCACATAAAAGACCTGTAGCAGTTTTAAAAGAATTTTAAAAGACCGCCTAGCGAATTTCAAACCGAGAAAAAGTTACCACCCATCTTTTGATTTAACCAATTATGACGAAGGTTCCCCAAAGGCATTTAAAGAATTAACCAATCACAGAGACCAACTCAGTGGTAGGTTTAAAAATTTATCTGATACCAAATTATTTTGTCAAGTAATTTTGTTTATATTAAAAAAAAAAAAAAGTTAAAAAGTGCAATCACTTTATATTCATTATATAGAAACTATTAGGTTTACCTAATAACCTAGTTAATACTTAAAATATTAACTAGCTCAAGACATCAATTTATACTTAATAAATATGTCCATTAAATGGTTACGACGCGCAGAGTCCTTCTGACATAAATAAATTAACACCATAATATTTCCAGATCATCAACTGAATACCAAGCCAAACAGGTAACCTTAAACTTATATACTGCTTAATAATAATACTGATTAACACCAAATAATTAGTAAAACTCAAACAAAACGGTACTGATTTGTAGTTCAAAGTCCAAAAAACGGAAGGATTGTAAGAAAATGAATCTAACGGAAATTAGAAAGTGGGAAACTCCAAGAAAATGTCAAGGGCCAAAAGAAAACCAAGAAACTCAATCTTTAGATTTTACAATTATGTCATATAATGTACTAGCTCAAGGATATATCGAAACAATGCCGTATTTGTACCATAATTGTAACGAAGAAAATTTAAAATGGCCAGATAGGAAAAAAAGACTTTTTAACCAATTCAAAATGTCAAATGCAGATATTGTATGCTTACAGGAAGTGGATACTAACTACTATTATAATACCTACTTATCGTATTTTCAATCTCAGGGGTATGACGGAGTGTTTAAACAAAAAACCCAAGAAAAGATTGATGGGTGTGCCACCTTTTTTAAAAAATGTAAATTTAGTCTAAAAGAAAATCATTCCTTAGAAATGCTAAAGAATGGAATAGATTTACTTAATCGAGATAACATTGCACTTATTTCTATTCTCACCCCATTTAAGAACCCGGATAAACAGATATGCATTGTAAACACACATTTGTTATACAATCGCAAAAGAGAAGATGTGCGTTTAGCCCAACTCCAAGTACTTCTAGCAGAAATTAACCGCGTTGTTTGCAAAATAACTAACGACCCTCCAGTTATCCTTTGTGGTGATTTGAATTTCACCCCTTCAAGCAAATTATACTCTTTTTTAAGCCAAGGAAGGCTTAAGTATGAACATCTAGATATAAAAAAATTAACTAACTGTGGTTCACAAAAAATTGGGAAAACCTTCCTCCCAAAGGAGCTTTATATTTCTGATTCTTGTCAATACTTACAAGAAATAAAACGTGATAACTGCATTGAAGAAGAATTTTTTTCATCCGGTACATTAACGCATAAATTTGCCTTTAAAAGTGTTTATAATTCAGATGAATTTCCAAAAGTTCGTTTGAATTCGATTTGTCACAACTTAGTTGACTATATTCTCTACAGTAATATTGACGAAAAATTCAACAAACATGAGAAACAAGAATTAATACTATTAGAAAGACTTCGTCTCCCAACATACAAGGACTGCTTAAAAATAGGACCATTACCGAATAATCTAAATGGATCAGACCATTATTATCTTGAAGCAAGATTTCGTTGGAATTGCGTATAAATAATAATATACTTTGTTAAAAAAAAAAAAAAATTTTTTTTAATAAAAGACCCTATAAAAATAAATTAATTTAAATTCTAATTTAATATAATACTATTTCTAGATAAGCCACAACTTATTCCCACAATAACAGGTAAATTGTTATATTCTGCTTAATTAATAAAACTAACAAAATGCCTATAAAAAAAACACGAAGTAACCCTAATCTAAAAAAAAATGAAACACAATATAAACCCCTAGAACAAAAACCTAGTGCTACCTATTATAGTTTACCCGATTTATACAGGTTTAACTATGAATTAAACGAAGCAACGTGGAACAGCTTAATTATTGATGCCGTAAAGAATCTAAATTATAAATTTTTAAGGACACCAATCATATTTAAAAACTATTTAATCAGGGATATGATGAATATAATGTTAAATTGTCAATTTTCAGAAGAAGTAGTTAAGGAGGGTTATGAATATATAAGAAAATTCTCATCAATAACATTTAAAACAATACTTGACAAAATTACCAAGAAGAATCACCCCCTAATTGAAGAACTAATTATCGAACATCTAGATATTTTTTGTGATGTAAATAACTTCACAATTATCTGGCCCTTACATTTCATATTAATAATAGTAGAAAAAGACTTAGAATCATATATTAAATCAAACTGGATTATCTCAGTTTATAACAAATATGTTGACATTACAGAAAATGAACCCTTAAAGGTTCATTGTCCCGTTTTACGTAGAGAAGATTACGATGCGTTAAAAAAACTAACGGTACGTTTATACCAAAATGAACAATACTTATGGTCAGAAATTTTTCCAGGAACAGACATCATCGTATCGGAAACTATAGTAGAAGGTGTCAATCCCTCTTTTGGTTATAAATTATTAAAATATAAAATAAATTACAATACAACTAATCAAACAAGTCTAAAAGGACTATGCAGAAATAAAATACGAACAATTATGCAAAAATTTAACATTAACCATACGTTAGAAAATTTTAAAATACCAAAATGTCTTGTTGATTATCTTATGTATATTAATATAAAAAACAGCGACCATATACTAGAAGTAAATTTTAGGACCCGTGAATCTTTAAGAACAGAATTTAAAGAAATTGATGAAAAAGGGCCTATCTTTAATGTAAATTATAAATAATATGTAGAAAAAACAAATTATTTATTTCCTTGGAGAAGAAAAAATTAATTTACCTTAGACGGTTTGTGTTATATACTAACAATATTAACACATAATATGGGTGGAAGTGGTAAAGGAAAAAAAAAAAAAAAAAAAAAAAAAAAAAAAAAAAAAAAAATTATTTATGCTAATCACTGAAATAACTCTTCTAGAAATAATGAAGTTGATAACAATATTGATGACCCTGTACGTCCATTCCAACACACAAGATATTATAAAACATGGAGTGATTTTCAAGCATGAGAACTCACTTCTGACCAGTAACAACGCGTGGAAAATATTTATGAAACTAGACCCTAAGCCATTCGAAACTTTATTCCAACAAGTAATACGGCTAGAGAAGAACACCTATGACTTAAGGGAATCAATTTTTCAATTTCTAAAATCAGACAAGGGACTGCAAGCAAGCAAAAGCAACCACAAAGAAAAGAAAGATATACCTTCCAAGAAAGATATACCTTCCCTTACCTTTCCATCTCCCACCTATCCCAAAGTCAAAATAAAGAAAGTAATTGATGATTTTGATGCAAAACTGGCCGAAATCGATAAAGCTATAGGACTCGGAAAAGCCATAGATAATAGAAAAAAAAGGTCAATTAACAATAACCAAAACTCGGATATCGATAAAGAGACCCAAAATACAATCGAGCCAATAAAGACCCAACTTAGACAAAGAAAATTTTACGATGGACAATATGCATTATTGAACGAATTACCCACTGTATGGAATTTCTTCAAAGAACTATGGAATGGACCAAAACAAGTTAACGGGGCTGAGAACAGACCAATTCAAGACAAAATAAATTTATCTGAAATAAAACCAACGAAGGTTGAAACGAGAGATATAACCAGTATTTCCTCATACACACAGCAAACCGCCACAATTGAAACCCAAACAACAAGCATTGTATCTAACCTTGCAACGCGAACGAACAAAATACCAGACATAATAAGAGGTATAGAAAACATCGAAGTGGGGTCAAATTCCACTAATGGTACCAGCAAACCGAAATACAAGTTTAAATGTCAATACTTTTGTAGAATAATAAACGCTACAACGGAAGCTGCCAAATCAAACACAACCTCCCTTATTCCACATACCGAAGAAAGCACGAAAGGATTAATGGAAATCCCCAAAAGCACCTCAAAAAAATACGAAACGACTACTTTCTGGAAATACGATACCCAGAACGAGGAAACAACGGCAGAAACTGATTTTACTCCAACAACAATCGAAACTGAACATACCCCAATAACAGAAGTGGAAGAAACATTCCCCTCGTCAAACCCCACGACAACTGACCCACAACCAATAGAATTAGACACTTCGATATCAGAAATTACTACAACAATTGTCCCTAGTGTACTAGTACCAAGTAGGAATGATAAAATTTTAATAACAGTAAGGCAACCCTATCGGTCAACTAGTTTAATTTGGACGTCAAGCAAAAAAGGCAGAATACAAGTTAGATGGCAAATCCCATTTGTCTACACCGATTATAGTAGAACAGAATGCATGGAAGGGGACAAAAAATGCCAAGATGAAAACCACTGGAGAGAATGCTGGACTATAGATGGTAAAAAAACTTGCGCACGTCTAGCTATGGCTGACGAACCAGCGAAGACTGAATTAGAACCCCTCCCGGAATTAACCATGGAAAATGCTCATAAAATATCAACCCATCAGGCCTTCCTCATATTATATAGACAAAGATTGGAAGCGTTATTTGAACTATTCAATACAGAAATACAAAAACTTAAACAAAGCACAACACGTATATTCGAAGTATTTTTCCGTAAAAGTAAATATAAAAGGTCAACAAGTTTAATCCCAATAGTAGGAGAGCTTGCATCTCGATTATTCGGTTTGTCAACCGAAGAAGATTTGAATATATTGAGAGATAATGTTAAAAGGCTCAATACAGCCATGAATACAACACTCCATGTACAAAAAATACAAGCAAGTATAGCAAACTATCAAAAAGACAAAATTGAGGCCATTTCCAAAAAAATCTCAAGAACGGTCAGCACAATGA
>NC_088874.1:34760398-34771022 GCF_032884065.1 Artemia franciscana | reverse complement strand
AAAATTCCACTAACAGCCAAGAGTCTTGCTGACCATACTCTCCCGCAGAGCACAGAGATCAATATATACTCTCTTATAATTCAACTGCTGGTATCAAAAGATATACTTCAAGAAATCTGAGCAGATACAAATCATACAAGACAAACCAGCTCCATAGCTCTGTCGATCTCACAGAGTGAGCCAAAAGGAAAAGGGCTAAATAGTATCAACTGAAAAGCCCGTCTGCTGAATAAGAAGAAGAAATGGTACCATCTCCTTAAGTGTAACCAAAAGCTGAACAAGCGCCTGATTTCTGATTGTTTTTCAAATTATACCCGGGCCTAACCAAGATACAGTTTGCATTGAGCTGGTGGAGAGATTGTTTACTGATGGGGATAATGATGAGCAGCTACTGAAGATAGATATATTGATCGTTGACCTGATTATTATATCTTTCACTGGGAATTAACAGATTGCTTGTGTTTGAATTTTTACAAACGAAAGGCGTTGTTAAATTTATGAAATTGTTCTTTGTTTACTTTTAAGTGATTCAGGTTAGCAACGCTGGTAGAAATTTCTGTGTGGCTTGTAAACTTCATAATTTTGTAAAAACCAAAAGAAAAATTGTAGACAATCCTGGTTTGAGGTATGAATTGACCTAAGGTGGAGGTAGAAGGCACAAAATATTGTCCTTTTAATAGGAGATGAAGTGGGAGAGAAGGCATGGGAGATAAAGCTACAGCAAGTTTAGGTGACAAGGTTGCTAATTGTCCATGTAAAAAAAGACCTAGCAATTAAAACTTCGAGTTGATGCCTTATATGTCAGCAATGGCTGTATTTTTTATAAAATAAAATATAATTAATATAAAATCATATATATATATATATATATATATATATATATATATATATATATATATATATATATATATATATATATATATATATATATATATATATATATATATATATATATATATATATATATATATATATATATATATATATATATATATATATATATATATATAATATAAAATAAGATTATAAAAATAATTTTTTTATAATTTTTATTTTTTATATAAAGTATTAATGTAGAATTAGTGTTTTTATTAGAGGACGTTCGCCACTTCTAGATATTACCCTGAAAAATCAAGTTGTTGATGAGAACTCAGCGGGAGATAAAGTAGAAATTTAGATACTTGTATGATATACCCCCTTCTAGTATGTTTCTCTTGAGTCTCAATCGTAATGAAATATTAGGTTTACGTTGCGTGGGCAACGTGAGGAGTTGCGGCAACCTTTGTTTGGCCTCGCTGAGTAAAGTGTTGCGAGAGCAACACTTTGGTTTTTGTTTCCTCGCTTCGATTAAACGCTGAAGTTGTTAATCTGTAAGGATCTTTAAATAAATACTAGATGTACCAACTCACAAAAGTTTCAAACCCCTCATCGCTGAAAATGATTGTAGCCTAACAGCCGATCATTACTTACAAGTCCCCTACATGTCTTACCACTGGAATCAAATTGGTCTTATGACCAAATACACCGGAGACAAATAATAGGCACACCAACTAGCAAAGGTGGCAAGCCCCTCTTTCGAAGATGATTATGAGCTAACAGCCGATTGTTGCTTAAAACTCCCCTATATGTCTCACAATTGGTATTGGCCTATTTTTGGTTTCAGTGTGTACCTTACTACTGAAGTTGGCAACCCCTTTAAACTTTCAAACTGTTATATATCACGAAGGAATTTTTCTACCAAAAAAATGGATGACATATACATTGATCAGCTCATCAAGAGCTTTCGATTGCCGTCGAAAAAAAAAATCTATCTGTCCTAGTTTAAAAGTTGACTTTTTTGCCGTAGGCCAAGTTTCTAACGTCATCATTTAGAAAGGAGCAAAGGATAAACTCTAATTTCTTTGGCAATGAGATACCTTTTAAAGTTTAAGAGGCACATCGGATACCATTTCTCTACCGCAATCCTAAGTGCGGAAAACCAAATGGTAAATTCAGCTGAAATCAAGAACAGAAATGGGTAGAAACGCAAGAAAAAACCATCCTTTTTGGCCCCATGCAAGAGTTCTGCGAAGCTTTTCAAAATGCAGTCATATTCATTAATCCGGCCTAAGGTCCACACTTCCCGTGAAAACCGCAGAGGTTAAACCCTTACTACTTTCTAGGAATAAGCTGAAATCAGGGTGCTAGGGAAAAAACACGACAAAACCAAAGTGTTGCTCTCGCAACACAATACCAAAGTAGGATAAAAATATAATACTTTAAAAAACAAATTATTCTTGTATTTACTTTTCTACTATTAATAAAATCTTATTAATTACTTATAAAACAGTTATTTTTTCATTTTACCACTAATCTGCCTCGATTTTGAGGAGTAATTTTGGACAAATCTGTAATATTGGTGCTGTGTGATGAAAGCTCCCCTCCTGTTTAAGAAATGTCTTGAGTGTCACAAAAAATTGCGTTTGTATGCTTAACTGCACAAATAATGGGAGAAGACATTCCCAGATCATCCTCCCTTCTTTCTAAGAAATATTTGGAGGCATATACTTTCGTAGGGATGATTGTCATTCACAAATTATTGTGTTCGTGTTAAAATTCAATATAAAAGACATGAGTTGAAGGAGAGTGTGGAATGTAACATTTAAGAAAGCCTTGGTTCAAACAGTTCTTAGTAATGAACTGTAAGTAAAGAGCTATTCTTGTCAATAGAATTATTTAGCTCAACATCCGCCTAAATGTTCCTTACAAGCTTCATCTTAATACCTTTAGCTTGCGCGGTAGCAATCATTGTAGCAGCATTAGTAGCAGTATGCGCATAACACCTTTGGTTTCTTCCATGTCCCCTTCAACACACGCTGAAAGTTTCAGCTTAGTACATACCGTCAACCATTCCTGAAGCATTTCTGATGTGGATTTGTTTGACGCATCCATTTATGAATTTTTGCATGGCTTCCAAATTTTTATTATATAATCGAATACGATACGCCTCCCGAATTGAGTCTGGAAAGGTATACCAGACCACCAGACCCGTGTGTCGAACGGCTATAACATGGCTATCATGTCGAACGGCTAACATGGCTAAACGAATGGCTATAACAAACAAATGTTTTTCTATTTTTACACAAAAACTCGTATCTGGAGTTCCATACGATTTGGGACTATCAAACAGTTCATGGTAACGAACTGTAGTAAGGAGCGACCCGGCTCAATAGTAAACGAAACTCTAGAAAACGGAATTTTGATACTAAAAGTTATTTTTTTAATTAATTTATACAGTATCTAATGTTTGTTCATATCTGTTTATATTTCTTTTTACTCCATTTGTGGCCTTGTACTGTTTTTCGAATGGGCGATAAAAACATCTATCGAATAATTCATACATAAAATAAACAGGAATTACTGTGAATGAGTTAATGAAACCTAAGGCGAATTTAAATTAAAATAAATAACTGTGTCAAACGTAGACAGCAGCCGTGTCAATTGGGGAGAGGGGGCAGGTGGCCTATGCCATCCTGTTTTTTCACCTCCTTAGCTTCTGGAAAATACCTTTTTGGATATTTTTATTTGAAAATTTCCTCCTTTTTTGTATTTTCGTCTAAAAATTTTTTAAATAACGAATTTTATCCCCCCTAGATATTGAAAAATCTATTCCCCCTGTGGGTATCAAAAAATATATTTTGCCTCCTCCCCCTATATCTATATGCCTAAATAAAACTTCTGAAATTATCATTGGTGTAATTTTTGAAGCTGTTTGTTTAGTTTGTTGAAGTAATGTTTTAGACTGACGAATTAAAAAAACGGTTTAGAAAATGCTGCTTTTAAAAGGAACAAATTTTGATCAAATGATCAAAATTTTGATCAATGATAAAAAATTATTAAATTTTACTAAATACCAAAATCAAGCTTGTGATTGGTTATTTAAAGTATAAGGATACTAATTCCTTGAAGTCTCAGCAATTTTCATTTTTAAATATTACAATGACAAACGAGGAATCATCTAAAATATATATTGTTTTCATTGAGATGCAAATGATGTTCAGGCCTTTAGAAGAGTTAGGGAAGGAGTACTACGCAGCTTCAAGACAGTAGCTATAATGACAAAACTTGACCTTTTGTCTACATGATACTCTGACCTTTAGACGGGCTAGGGAGAATTGTTAAAAGATCTATTGTTTGAAATTGAATTGTTTGAGATTGTTAAAAGCCTGTAGAAGGAAAAGAAAAGCTAAAACGACGCGATATTTTGCCTGTGTAAAACAAGGCGTTTTCAGCGCTAAATATAGACGAAGAACAAAAATAAAATCTAAAATAATCTGTAAAACTTAAAGTTAAATAAAATCTGAAAATAAAGCAATTAAAAGAATAAATAAAAACAAACCAATATCTATATAAACAAGTAATGCTATTGCGATTTATCACCACAGAAGTATTTTTATACTCAATTAAGAGTGACCTCAGTAATAACACAGAAGCAACTGTGGTAGCCCTCCTCAATAGTTAGAGAGAGAAAAAAGGAGGGAACTTGTGCCTTATTGTCTACGTCTGAAAATGAAAGGAGAATTGTGTTGGTCTTAATCAATCTAGGATGTCACTAAAGCTAATTTTGGATTCATTGAAACATACAAGAAAGAAGACTAACAAATGGTATATATGGTATGTAAACATAACGTGGGTAAAGCGTACCGTGAAGGCTGATACACGAGGTTAAAGAAGTTTATCGCGGAATCACGATTTACATCAGGTGCAGAAGTGGGGAATCCTCAGTCTTACTTACAGGTTGTATATTAATGTATGAAAAAAGAGTACACAATGCTGAATATCTCTTAGAAGGTTTTGAAAGAATATTGACAGATTGTTAAAGTAAAAACGATACTGATAAACGCTTGAAGATTGACACCTTGGTCCCTCCCTGTATGACTTATGAGGGTAATAATAATAAGGTAATTAATAAATAGTAAGATTAATAATACTGAGAATAAGAAAAAATTAAGAATGTAATAAACAAGAACATTAGAAGCTTATGGTATAGGTTGAAATGAATTTTTGACAGTGACATAAAATTCCATGCAAGCAGAGTGATGGAGGATTTAAGAGATATTCCCCTTCTAAGAACACTAGCTAAAACTTTCCAAGAAATAGTCAAAATAACAAAAATCTTGATACTTTAGCCTGAGCGCTAATTTAATTAACAGGTTATAAATTTTTGCTTACTACTCTTTTTGTCAACAATGCCTTATGCCCCTCCTGGATTTTAATTCTTATTGATTTCTATTTCTATAAGACCAAATTTGTAGCTTTTAAGACTCCTTCCCCTCCATCTTGTGCCCTTGACACTAACATAGGATAAGCTACGTAACATTATGAATAATAAAACAACAAGTTTCATATGCTGGATGGTGCTTTTAGGAAAGTATGTGCATCAAGTATAAAAATTTATGTTATGCATTTTTTTTCAAATATTCAAATTTTTACAATATTAAAAACACTTTCAAAAACGGAACTTTTCGATAAAAGGTAAAGAGCGTAAAGTAAAGAGCCAGAACCTAAAATGAGCAGAACAAGAGTCATATAATAATTCACAATTAAAACAATTACACAAATACGCATTTTAAACCTCCAAGTTTGTAGCTTTTCAGCTCCTCCTTCTATTCCCATCCTTGTGTTTCCGTTTATACCATTTCTCAACCTAGTTGTGTATAATCCTACTCTTTTGATTAGGTTCACAATTTGGAGGTATGCTCGATATGCTGACAGATCGATGTATGACGATGGCTCTTCTTGTAACTTTGTCAACATTTTATCCGTCTTGGGTTTTTGTCTTTCAAATCTCTATGGTCATAGATATTTCTTGTCACTGGATCCATATGCACACGTAAGTCTTTTCTTTTTGTTTCTTTGTAAAAATAGATAGAAATTTTTGTTATAGCCATGTTAGTCATTCAGCATGACAGCCGTGATGGCCATGTTATAGCCATTTTGCACACGGGTCTGGTGGTCTGGGATACCTTTCCAGACTCAATTCGAAAGTGGAAAGTGTGCCACAATATCAAAACCGGTCAAAGAAGCATCTTCTTGGGTGTAGTTGGCGAGTGTGAGGCTGGAAGAAGGGGTAGGATAAATTAAGTAATTTTGTTTTTTTGTTATTAGTATATTAGTTTTTCTTATATTATTTTCTAAAATTTATTATTCAGTAATTGTTATTATTATCTCTTTTTCATTGTTCTTTATGTGTGTTGATTTCAGTGGTGATTTGGTCAGTTGAATAATTTAGTAAATGTGTACTGGTTATGTTTTTCAGACATATTTGTACTTTGTTTGTAACCAGTCGTCAAGCTGGCATGAATTATTTTTAGTTAAGTTGTTGAAAAAAATCCTATCAAGCTAGGCCACAAAACAGGTTTAGTTGCAGTCTTTACAAGTAAAAACATAGATAGACAATTGAAATCTTACTCCCCAATGAGCATCAGAATTTCATCGAATGCGTTTTTATATAATATCCTCTGAGAGCTCATCCGTATTCAACGATACCCCCTCCCCCCAAAATTAAATATTGATCTTAACATTGCCAAGATATAACAAAAACATAATAAATTATGTCTTGTCGCTGGATTCATGTGCGTAGGTTAGTTTTTTCGGTTATGTATAAAATAAGAACAATATTTTATGTAAAATAAGAACATTGTCAAGACATAACAAAAACATAATAAAATATGTCTTGTCGCTGGATTCATGTGCGTACGTTAGTTTTTTCGGTTATGTATAAAATAAGAACAATATTTTATGTAAAATAAGAACATTGTCAAGACATAACAAAAACATAATAAAATATGTCTTGTCGCTGGATTCATGTGCGTACGTTAGTTTTTTCGGTTATGTATAAAATAAGAACAATATTTTATGTAAAATAAGAACATTGTCAAGACATAACAAAAACATAATAAAAGATGTCTTGTCGCTGGATTCATGTGCGTACGTTAGTTTTTTCGGTTATGTATAAAAAAAGTAAAATATTTACTGGTCATGACAACATAGATGTCATAACCTTCAGGTTAACGGCCATCCTGACAAGTAGAAACTAGAAAGTTAATCGAGATTGCACATCCCAGTTATCACCATACTTCTGCCAAATTTTATTTCTATAATTACCTTCTTAGAGCCCATCTGTGTTCAACGATACCCATAAAAAGTTATGAGTATCTTTGGTATTTTTCGTCACTGCAAAGAATGTCAAGAATGACTCTCATTTCCTACTTCATTTTTGATAACAATTTTCATCTATAAAAAAAAAATGTCGCTGCATCGTACCTCGGGCCGTCTTATCTTAAGTCTATGTTTCTAGAGCCCATAGCAGTAAGCAAAATTACTAAAATTGTTGATGGCTTGAAAAACTTTGATAATAATCATTTGGGCCAGTTTCTATTCCTGCTAAGGTTGCTCAATCTATTCTTCCTTCAGTAGTTTTGCCTCTAACAAAACTTGTTAATTTTTCATTTGGATGTAGAGTTTTTCCTGATGCTGTCAAGCGTGCTCAGATTTTTGATTTGTATGAAGTTGGACGAAGAAATGATCCAGCAATTTATTGACCAATATCAATTTACCAGTATTCAGTAGAATATTTGAAAAGGCTATGCTTTCTCGACTCCTTACTTGTTCAAAATCCAAAAAATTTCCTCGTGATTTTCAATTTGGTATCCGAATTAAGCGCTCTACTGAACATGCCTGTAAGACCCTTTTGAATTTCACACATTCGGCGTTAGATTCGGGACTACTTCCGGCTGCTCAATATTCTTGGATGTTCGTAAGGCATTCGATTCCTTAACCCATAAAATTCTTCCATGGAAGATGTCTCATTTTGCGTAAAGGGAAATATATTTTCTCCCTAGCTGTAAGTAAAATTTATCTGAGTCACTAGTATCTCCATCACTTGGTTCTACATGGGTATATAGTACTATAACTGATAATCTGAACTTTTTAGTCATAAAATGAGCGATTAGAATTCTATTATTAATGCCCTCCCAGTCTAAGCAAGACTTAGCAGCTTCCTTATTCATCATGAGCCCTACTCCCTGTCTATGTGCCCCATCTTTCCATTCTAAATAAACAAATTCTATATGACCTAATTTCATGCCAACTATTCCTGGGATATGAGTTTCTAAAACTCCTAATAAGTCGATTTCGTATCGTCTGAATTTGTCTGTCAAAATGTTGATACAATAGTCATTTTTAACGTTGTAACATTCCAAGTTCCAATTTTCTAATTCTTTAAATCATTGAAATTATTTTGGCCTCAGGAAAAGAAATAGTCCCAAATACCAATGCAGGATGGGGACCTAAGTCTAAACAGAAGCGCTTAAGCCGGCTTAGAACCGGACAGCAAGAAGTCCCTGGGTTCTCTTGTAGAATAGAGGTTTTGTGTACTCCTGGTCACAGCATGGTTTTCAGCACTTAGTGATCCTCTTCTATCAACAAGAGTCGAAATCCTGCACAGACAGTATCAAGCTTATTACCTCCGACTCATTACACATTCTTACTTGTACTTACTTGTCCTTGGGTCACGTTCGAGCCTTGTCCAGGCCCATCGTGGCATCCAGATTTTGTCGACATGCCTCTCTCCATTGCTCTCTTTCAAGTGCGATTGGCTCGATCAACTGGATCCATTGTCTATTCCATCGGTGCCCGTGCTTCTTGAAACCTCCCATTGGCTCGAGGTCGGCTCTAACTGTTGATAACCATGTCTTTTTTTGTCCTCCAGGCTTCTTCTTCCAGTGCGCAAGGGGTTGGCATTTCAAGCACTCTTTGCTGAACGAGTCATCCGGTCGGCGCAGTGTATGCCCGAACCATCGTAGACGTCTCAAATTCACTCGCATTCACTCGCATCGTAGACATTACACATTCATACCTACCAATATAGTTCGATTTCTTCTGATGTTTTTGTTTGGTTTGCTGATGACAGCAGACTTACTATTTCAGGAAACTGCGAATCAGGGCTTCGATTAAACTTGGTAAATTTGTTTTGGGTGTGATTTTTGACTTGATGCTATTGTCTTACCGTAAAATTTTTTGAAGTCCAGTTTTTTCTAGTTTTCGCGTGTTTCTCAGGTTTATCCCAGTTTTCTGAAATTCACCAGACAAATGGGATAATTCATAGATCTAGAGATCTATATGTTGTTGTTTTTTTTTGGCATTAGTGTTGATGAAAACCTGTCATTCAAGCATCACATTGATTTGATTAAAATCAGTAGATTCATGAATCACAGTATTTTAAGGAAGCTTAAACATACTTTTTCTGGATTAATATTGAAATTTTTTTTTACTGCTTGATCCAGTCTTACGTTTATTACTGTCTAATAGTATGAATGTCAACCATTCATTTACTGTAAAAACCACTTTCTAAGATTTGCAATAATGCTAGAAACCTCATTTAGGAAACTAGTCGTTCAGGAGTTATCCCATTCCTAGATCTCGAGCCACTGTATATTCATTAGTGTGCATATTTTACTTTTTCTCAGCTTCATGGTGACCTCTTCCAAGGGTAGATCTAGAGAAAAATGTGACAAGGGTGGCGGTGAGCTAATTCTTGGGGGGGGGGGGAATGTGACAAAGATGCCAATAATTGGCCAAATTGGCAAATTTATTCTAAAACAAGTGTGAAAAAAACAGGGAAATTGGGTGCCAGACAAAATTGAAGGGGAAGGGGGTGCATGGTCCCCCCAAATCTCTTGGATGTGACAGTGCCTCCCCCGGCCACTAAGTGTGGCCGCGATCTTTTACCACTGATCAAAGTAATCTTCGCAATACAAAAAATCATATTCAAACTCCTTTTACTCCTTGTGTAAGTTAAGATTTTCATCCTTTAATGGCGAGTCATATTTTATAGAATAAGCTGCTTGAATCAGCTCGAAGGTGTCACTCGTCTAGTTTGTTCAAAAAATGTTAAAAATTCTTTGGCCTTAAAGAATTATTTTCTTATATATTGATAATTATTTTACTGGAGTCTATTTAATCTACTTAATTAATTTAGTCCGTTCAACAAGGGCGCCGGAAGAAAATTTTCAAGGGGAGCCAGACGTCAGAATAGCAGTGGTGGCTGGGTAACATAGAATATATTTTAGGATTTTTTTTTTTCTAGGAATAAGTTTATTTTTAAATACTTTTAGGAACAAACTCTCAAATAAAAACAGCAATTAAATTGCGTTTAAAATGAAACAAAATAAAGTAAATTATAAACGATGAGAATTCTTTGGGAAAGGGATCAATTCATTTAATTGATAATATATTTAATTATTATGCATATAGTCTTAAACGAAAATCAAATTAAAATCAAAATATACTTAACGATTTATTCCTTCTGTAGATTATAACGGATGTAGACTTGTCTTTATGCAATTTTCTACGCCTTAGATTAGTTTACAGAAGAAGTAGAGATACTCAAAAATCATCCTGCCTGCATAGGTACCTCGTTTTGATTTATAACGGCCATGTACCTGTTTCATACCTGGGCAATTCTCCCCTTCGAATTTAAATCCCTTATATATTCAGACATTTAAGAAAAACACAGTAGCCAAAGAAAAACTAAATTTAAACTTAGTATCCTGCTTGCAAATTGACCCTCTTTCTTTTTATT
>NC_088874.1:34737575-34760298 GCF_032884065.1 Artemia franciscana | reverse complement strand
GGGAAGTCCTCCCCCTTGCACTCTGATTATAGTGTGAGAGTCTGATGCCCTTTTTAAGGGTAGCAAGAGATTGGATGCTTAAAAACTAAATGTTTCTTTAAAATTAAATGAAAAGGCATTGTGTTAAATGGTTGCCAATAAGACACCTCAGCACTATATCGAGGACGACTGGTGGTATTAAGATGAAACTTTGAGGACACTTCGAACTGGCACTGGCTTTAACTGGCTCGAACTGGCTTTAAAATAAATCGAAAGGCACTGTGTTAAATGGTTGCCAATAAGACACCTCAGCACTATATCGAGAACGACTGGTGGTATTAAGATGAAACATTTTTGTAGATAGGAGCTTGAGACCTCTACAGTTGGGTTATCTGATACGCTGAATCTGATGGTGTGATTTTCATTAAGCCTCAATGGCTTTAATGGGGTGTTTTCCCCTTTTTTGAAAATAAGGCTCGTAGGCTCGTCACTTTTGATGAGTAAAACTAAACGTGATGAAACTTATACATTCAAAATCAGCGTAAAAATCCAATTCTTCTGATGTACATATCGGTATTAAAAATTCGTTTTTTAGAGTTTCAGTTACTATTGAGCAGCGTCGCTCCTTACTACATTTTGTTACGAACTGTTTGAATAAAATACGTTTGAAATATTTTCACCTTTCTTACTTTCACAAATAAAAATCATCAAAAATCACCTCAAGCGAAGAGATGTTAGTAAAATGTCAATTTAACTGACAATTCACGGTATTTTTATTTCAGTAAAGCGTAAACGTGTTCTGGTCTCGAGAAGGCATAGGGGTTATCAACCCTACTCATGTTAATTTTGCTTGTTATAAGTTTGACTCGTATATTTATTGTAATTTCTGTTCTTTTTGGTTTTCATTTATTTATTGATAAAGATTTGTGGTAGTTTTACGCTTGGAAGATTATTTGGCTTTATTTTTGTTCATTCTTGGCCTAATGGAGCTCTTTACTTTTCTTTAAAAAACTTGTCTTGTGGAAAGAGTTTTTGAAGCTAATTTACGTGTAGCATTTGTTATTGGTAAGTATGCATACATTTGCCATAATTCCTCTACGAAATTCTTAATGTCTTACTTTCTCTTTACCAATTCAATTTTACGTGTAGAGATGTTAAGGGTAATTGTCCGAGGTAAAGTTTCGCCAGGATTGAATTGTCCACATGGTATTTCAGTGGGAAGAGGTATATGTCCGTGGAGGTAGAGCCAGGTATCCTGGCGGTGTTTAAAAAACGATCAGAAATTAAATTTATAAAAAATCAACTGAAGGTAAGAAGCAAAATTAAAACTTAAAACGAAAAGAAATTATTACGTATATGAAGGGTGTCATTCCCTCCTTAACTCCTCTCTCTTTACGGTAGAGTTCAAATTTCATCCCAGTTCTTTAAAAACGACTCTTGAAATTCAATGGTTTTTTAGTTAGAACAATAAGTAATCTTTTTGAAGTGCCAAGATACTGTAGCGTGAAGACCGAGGTGTTGAGGAGGGGATAGATCCCCTCATACTCGTAACAAATGCTACTCGTATTACGTTTTAATATTGCTCCCTACTTTTAGTTGAAAACTCTTTTTTATTTAATGAAGCATATAGGCAAACATTTTTCTAAAGGCAATGGAAAAAGTATGTCAATTAAAATAAAAGTATATAAAAATGGAAAAAGTAAATAAGTATAAAAAACACGAAAATAGCCTGCTTACTAAAACTAAGATATAAACTCCCAGCAATCAGTGCTGTTGAGCAATGCCAAAGCGTTGGACAGATGTTTTTTAAAGATTTCGACATTTTTTAACTTGATTATGAAACATCAACTTTTTAATGCTTTTATACTCAGTGTTTATAAAAAATAACGCATTATCAAAGTAGTTTGTTCTAAGTAAATTTTGATTCGGTATTTTTGATTCATTTTTGAATGCCAAAATCTAATATATTTGACATCTGTATAGGCTACTTCATAACTGTGAAAAATTTGATCTTTTTAAAGTGACAAATCAATAAATAAAATCACAAAAAAATCTGTTCAGGGAGGGGGAAAATACAGAAATTCCCAGCATCCCGTTAAGGAGAAGTATTTCTGATTATAGTGGGTCTATGTATCAGCGTATGTATCAGCAAATTAAGCTGATGGTATAATTTCTTAGAAAGATCCCAGAGGACTTAACAAGATGGCCATTAAACTCACGTGCTTCGATTGCAGCAGTCCAATCAAAAGTTGACGGCATATTTTTTAAAAATTTGCCCCTTACTAAGATGTTTCCCTTGTGTTCTTTATAATTGTACGAACTCTCTTGTGCACGAATATCTGCACTAAATACTAATAAACAAATAAAAATCTAGGATCACTATAGAAAGCTGATTCTTTGATTGAATAGTTTCTTTTATATTTGTTATTGACAAGGATTGTTATTGACGAGAATTGTTATTTACTTACCCTTCATCACTATGAAGAATTAGATTTTTTTTTTTTGTTTTTTTGTTTTTTTTTGCTCCAGCCTAATCATATAGAAAAAAAAATTGTGGAAAACTGGAAAGGGGTTTCCCAGTCACAAATCGGAACTTATAGTTTCCTTATTAAGGGTCAAAATCTATTGGCAGGTGGCCAACCATGGGGCAACACACATTTTATCCATAGTTTTCCCTATTCTGCTCTCTTTCCTTTGAATTCCTTATAATTGATTTATTGTCCCAAATTTTCAGGGGGCAATGCCACCTGCCCCCCTGCCAGCGCCCTTGCTATTCAATCTATTCAGTTTTGTTTTCTGTAGTTTTGTTTTATTTGTATTTTATTTTCTTCTTCTTTTTGATCTTCTCTCTGTGAATAAATGATTATTTTATTTGTTTTTAGTAGTATGCACTCGGCACTTTTTAAGAAACATCTTCAAAACTCAAGTGTTATCAATCTTCTGCATGACGCAGGTGCTATTAATTTTCCTCAAGACGTGGGTGTATGTTACGCAATAAGAATGTTTTCTTCAAGATGCTGCTGTCTGTTACATAATATGGTTTATTTACTTTTGGTTGTTATGTAATAGGGAATGTTTTCTTCGGGATGCAAATGTACCCGTTACGTAATAGTTTCTCTGATTGTTTAAAAGCCCTGTGAGGGCCAGGAAAAACTTCAGGGCAGCTAGTGGGGAGCCTTCAAGACGCGGGCCCTAGCGAGCAATTCCACTGGGACCCTAGCAATCAATGAAAATGAAATTCAAAGACGGTTTTAATGACCCTGAAGAAACAACTCAAATAGGTTTGGAAGGTAAATTGGTAATAGATAAATAAGAAAAATATTTTGGTAATGGGTAATAGGTAAAGAAGAAAACGCATAAATAACTGTCTTGCTTAGATTTAAGTCCTCCCACGCCTTTAGGTGAATGAGGCAGTGATGACAGACCACCAATTTGGCCTGATCTTAAGCCAGGGGCCGAAACTTTTCAGTGTAGTTTCAAGACTTATCGCCTTTTTTCTGGGGGTTTGCCTAGTGTTTAATATAAAAACATTCAAAGGCCACACTGGCTATACATGACGTATGAAACCAATAAAGGGAAGGATATAATAAATGAAAAATCGAATCAAATAAGTGGGAAAATGAGGATTTTGTCAGCCAGTAGCAAAATATGAAGATGAATAAGCAAGCAAATATTTGAAAAGAACCTCCGCCAAGTCGTCCTCAGCGCTCAAAAAAGAAGAAAAAAAAGCAAAAACAAATCTAACCTTTCGAAGTAAATTTGACAAGAGGTAAGACTGGAGTATCTTGACAAGAGTGTATTTTCTCCTCTTGTCAAATTCACTCTGAAATGTTAGATTTTGTTTTCTTTTTTTCTTTTTTGAGCACTTAGGATTACATGGCGGAGGTTCTTGTTGAAATATCTGCTTATTTTTCGTCTTCATATTTTGCTACTGGCTGACAAAATCCTCGTTTTTTTACCTATTTGATTTTACTCTTCATTTATTATATCCTTTCCTTGCGTGGTTCCATACGTTTAGTGTATGAGGCTGTTTGCCCCTCAATCATATGCTGGACAGGGTCCAACATCATACACCCCATTGTTGGCATCCTTTATTCAGGCGGGTCGTATGCCCCCTGTACCTATTTCAATTCATTCTGATCTTATTCGTCATCAATAGTTGTTCACTTCAGCCTTCAGCTGGACATTAGTCACTGTTGATCCATTGGATCGGAAAGAATTCTGTTAGAATCAGCTGTTTTTGACTCTGAGTAATCATTTTTCTCCCTTTTTTAAATGACTCCATATATAAGTTTTGAATTGCTTCCATCAATAAGTACATAAAAGGCATTACTCCTAAATAATCTGAGTTACAACTTCTGGGAATAATGTATAGACAAATAGGAAAAGAAGAAGAAACAGCAGAAGAATCATCATTTTCAATATTAACAAAGTTTGATGGAGTTGAGTGAAGATTTCGGGCCTAATGGTTGTGGCCAAAGAGTATGGCTAACTTATAAGATTGGAAACTGATGCTAGTGACAAAAAAAAATATCAATGCCCTCCAGCGTTTTGCGATACTTGACTTTTCCAAGCTCTGTAATCATTTTCTGTTGGGAACTGAAATAAGATACTTATTATTGCTCTAATTTTATCAACTACACTAATAAAACCAATTATTTTTATGATTGCAGTGAAATATTCCAAGTGTTGCCAGATGCTTGAGGACGTTGATATTTTGTCGACAATTGTGCCAGTTCCCACTCTCATAAGTTACCCATACTCTTTGGATTGTGCAATATTCATTTCAATAGCCCAGTTTTGCACTACTAGACTGAAAGTAAATTACCCATAAATTACCCATACTCCCATAATTTACCATACATAAATTACCCATACTCTTTGGATTGTGCAATATTCATTTCAATAGCCCAGTTTTGCACTACTAGACTGAAAGTAACTTTAACGACTTTTCTTTGGTGTTTATTACTTATAAGTAGAAGTCATAAGTGTATGAGGTCATCTGAAAATTTTTTTATGATATGTTTAAGCTCGTAATGCCATTCAAGCATTACGTCACCTAATAAATTTTGTCACTTAATAAAAACTGTGACTAATAAAACTAGTGACTAATAAATTAAGTCAACTATATAAAATTTGGTGACTTTCAATTAATCAACCTTTTCTAGGTCTTTACTGCTTGGAAAGGGGAGTCATAAATACATTGACCCGTCTGAAAACACATTCTTACGATTTTATTACACTTCTAGAACATTCCTTTTCACGATGTGTGCTGGCAACGAACTTTTCTACGCCATGTTATATCTCCTATACTTCATAGAAGGACCGTTAGGTATTTTATTTAAGTTTTTTAACTGTTTTAGTTAGTTATTTTTGTTGGTTATTATATCAATGAGATTTTGATTACCCAATTAGTATATTTTGATTTGTATATATGTTACGAAATAATTTTTTCTGGGGGAGGGGGGGGGGGTTAAAAAATTAAAAAAAACATCGAAAATCTGTTTATATTTGTTTTTGTTACGTTTTTTAGATTTAGACAAACTTTCAGGGGGTTGTTTAAACCCCTAACCCCCCCCCCCTGGATACGGATGGATGAATCAAAGATAAAGCAAGAAACAATGAATCATACAAAAAAGTATAGAAATACAATCATAGAGAACAGTTTTAAAGGTGCTTTCACTAGTAAACTGTTTCTAGTAACTCACATTTTACCGTGATGATAAGATTAGCAGCTTCAAATAAGGGTGGTTTTCGCGAGATTTTTTTCTTAAGATGTTTCTACTTTGTTAAATCTTTCAAAACGGACAATGATTCTTATTACTATTAATATATTCAGCGTCTTTTCTTTTATGTTGGAAATATAGTTTCTTTATATAATAAAAAATAATTTCTTTGATCAACTTCTATGATATAATTTTATTTGCTTCTTGTCTCTCTTAGCCAGTTATAACTAACCCATCTCTAAAAGCAAGTTTTCTTTTTTAGATTGCGTTAAAACTAGAAATTATAAGACTTCCACTTTAACCAAGGAAATGGTCTCCAAAAAAGCGGCATGAAACTGCTGCACAGTCTGTTTAAAATTTTGAAAATCAAGGCACCTCAGAGAGTGCCATTTACCGTCCGTAGTTTGCCACGGTGGCGTGAATTGCCTTGGACTGACGTGTTTTATAGCTTAAATTTAAGCTGGGAGGTGTTAAAAGATTTTTGGATTGGGAGATAATTTTTGGATAATATTATTCAAATATGTGCTTGTCAACCAGGAATGCATAGTCTTGGTTCAAAGAAACGATATTTTCGTTAAAACTTCTCAGAAATAACTCTTAATGTGGCTTAAATTTAACTCTAACAGCAACCCCTCCGCCGCCCCTCCCTAGAATTGGTTGCTAGGGTTGTACCATCCATAGTTTGTCACGGTGGTGTTAATTGCCTTGGAATAACATATTCTACAGCTTAAAGTTAAGCTGGGAAGTGTTAAAAGAATTTTTCGGTGGAGGGTTCAAGGATTGAACGCTCAGTCAAAGAACCGGGACATTTCCATTAAAAGCTCTCAAAAATATCGCTTAATAGGGGTCAAATTCACCTCTAGCGCGATTCTGCGAAATACGAAGAAGAATATCATTCAAATTGAATGTATAATCTGGGCTCAAAGAAACGAGGAGCCCAATTAAAGTGCCCATTGCCAGATGTCTCTTCTTGTAGGTAATATGATTGTGACGTTTCCAAGTGCTTGCTGTAGTGCTTTGGAAAACAGGTTTAAAAGTAGAGAGCCCGTCTTAGGGAGGATAGTGGATATACTTAATGAAAACAGTTATTGACAACATCCAAAATTTCTCATTTACAGGTTGCGAATATACCCGAGAGGTGTTGGAATTCGTCCTTTAGGCCCTATTTTGGATCTTCTGGAGCGGTAATCTTAGGGATTTATAAGCCCTTTAAAAAGCAGGCATTCATATTTAATCAGAGGCCTAATACACAACTTTTCGAAAGATAAGATCGAGTAAGGATTGGATTGGGTCTGATCAAAAGATGTCCCCCCCCCTAAAGAAGTCTGAGGAGAAAATAATTCTCCATTATATACTCAATTGATAACTTCAAACTTTAGTGTACGTCATGATGTCTAGGGAGATTAGTGGCTCCTTAGAGGGAGATTATGAAGATTAGGGAGATTAGATTATGAAGAGTAGGGAGATTATGAAGAGAGAGAGAGAGATCAGGAGAAGAGATTATGAGGTCACGATGATCGGGAGATCCATACTACTCGACTCCAGATATGTGACTAAGGTTTTGTTAGAAGTTACCTCGTAAATCTTACCAATACAAGAAAGGAAACTCATCAACCGATAAGAGCCAATATGATGAAGGTATCCGGTTTGGGGGCAGGGTTGACAAAAATAGGCTTTCACACCCTTGGAAAGGATTCGGAGTGACAACAGAGCCTAAAAGTATATGATAGGCCAACTGAGGCCAACTTGACTCTTGTAATGATAGATGGTAATAAGCTTTACCTAAGCTATGGATGTCAGGTGATTGATTTTTTCAAACGATAATTTTGACAGAACCTGTGCCTGTCATCATCAGGTTCGAATTCAAATCTTATTTATAATTCTATATTGTAATTTCTGTTCATCTTGGGTTTCGTTTATTTATTGATGGGGATTTGTGAAAGTTTTGCGCTTGGAAGATTATTTGAATCAAATAATTTGACTCCATTTCTGCTCGTATTTGGCTTAATGCAGTTGTTTACTTTCTTTAGAAAAAATTTGTGTTGTGGAAAAAGTTTTGTAAATTAATACTTAAATATATGCATACTCTCCAGACCGTTAAATTGAAATGTTCCAACGATGAAGTTGATTTGAAATGTCCCAATAGCCAAATTTAATTGTATTATGACTAATTTATCGCTGTTCAGCTTTTCGAATTTGTTTTAGTTCTTGGAATTGGTCTCTTCAGGATTCTTGTCATAGTTTGCACGCCAATCGCCGTCTTCAAGTCAATACTTGCAGTGCTACAAGGGTATATTGCATGGAAGAATTTGGGTGATCTAGATATCCGGGAAAGACAAGAACTGAAAGAAAAATCGGGATAGCCAACTTCTTCTTCTTTTGAAAAATGGTTAGATTTTTGTTACCTCTTCTATTCCCTTCTATATTTTTTAATACGATCGTTAACTTCTAAACAATAAGAAACTTTATTTTTTAATAAGTTCAGTTTTATATATATATATATATTTCCTTTTATATATATATAATACCTTTTTTTCTCCTTGGATTTAGTCAGCGTTGCCAGTCAACTTTTTCAATTTTATGCTAGGTTTGATGATTACAGGTTAGGTTAGAATAGGTTAGGTTATGTTGGGTTAGCTTAGGCTAGGTTTTTAGGTCATTTCTGATATTTAGATACAAATCGAACCCAACCTAACATAATTTAACCTAACTTTTACTTTTACCATCATAGCTTGCATAAGACTGAACAAGCTGACTCGTAAAGCTAATTGAATCCAAGCAGTGAAAAAGGAATTTCGAACATTCACCGGTAAATATCGACATTAACCAGATTTTGGACATTCATGGTAATATATATATATATATATATATATATATATATATATATATATATATATATATATATATATATATATATATATATATATATATATATATATATATATATATATACATATATATATATATATATATATATATATATATATATATATATATATATATATATATATATATATATATATATATATATATATATATATATATATATATATATATTTAAGACCACATTGGCTAATCATGACAAAACACAAAATCGCAAAGTAAAAAGAACGAGGAAGAACGAGAAAGGTAAACACTGGCTGTTTATTGTCCTCGTTCTTCTTTTCTTTGCGATTTGAATGTTAGCTTTGAGTATTTGGAATGTTAGCTTTCTATAAGGTACTTCATTTGCATTGAGATGTTTTTCTCTTTGCATCGCATGATAAACTCGTAATTAGGCCTGCCAACTGGATTTCACTTTTCAACACTTTTTCTTTGGGTAATGGGCTCGAAGGGATTTTACATTGAATGCATAAGAATTTTCACTTTTGTCCATGGCTTTACTCAGGGGAGGGGTCCGAGTTTTAAACCTTCTAATCACCTTCTTCTTCCAGAAAAATATTTAAAATTCTGAAAAAAAACGGCTAAAAAGTTTTCAGCCACCGGACAGCCAAAACAGATACAAGAAGGACTTGACATAGTTGATCCCCTCTCCTGTCTTGAATCAGCTCTTATCCGTTCAACAGCTTCGAACCAATCTCCTCATTTCTAATCGAAATCAAATCCATCAGTGATTTACTTTTATAGCTCGTTGTTTTTTTGTTTGTTTTTTTTTATTTGTTGTTGTTGTTTTTTGTTTTTTTTTGTAACCAGGTTCTCTTTCTTTTTCAGTTCCACCGTATGGCAGAAAATCGAACTATATTCCTGGAAACTATATGCTATTATCTAGTCTAATTAATGCCACTGCTAGAGAAATATTAGGAGTTTTATTTTTGTGGTTTTTCAGTTAAACCTATGCTGTCATAGGTTGCTTTTTCGTATTTCTGGTATTCCTTTATTTTAATTTGCCTTATGTTTATCGTTTATTTTCCTCATCGGTTATTTTCTTTTATGCTTCTGGTATTCTTAAAAACCTTTTTTGGTCATGACACCCTCCCCCAGAAAAAAAAATCGAAAAGATAAAGAGAAATAAAAACATGATTGGTACCAACCCATTCCCTGAACATCCCTGAACATTTCAATTTGAATTATATTGTATTTTAGGTTGTATATGAAAAAGAAATAGTTGAACAGGAACGTTGTCAATCTTACTTTGTATATTTAGTTTCCTGGTCTTAATGCAGTAGCATGAATTCACGAAAATGTAGAGTGAGGGGTATAATGTATTTTCCAAGATCTAGGAGAAACAATTTCGTCGTTTTTTCCCCATGAAAACATCGAAAATACATGTTTGAATTAAAATATGATTAAAATATATTTTTCAACAAACTCTACTTTTCAAAAAAATGGAAGGACATGTTTTAAAAATATTAGAATGATCTCTAATGGTATGCTTAGTCTTGTTCTAAAATGATTTTTATAAAGATACATGACCTTTTTAAAAGACTTTTTAAATTGAATTTTTAAATTACTTTTCAAAATGACTTTTATAAAGATACAAAGATACATGACCTTAAATAAAACACGACTTTTATTTTCAGCCAACTTTTGCTCATAGTTTATCAGATAGTGCAGAAACAAAATAATGAAACATAAAACCAAGCTAAGCCATTGATTTAACTGAAGCAGTTGTACATAAATGACGCAATTGAAGATATCCGTAAGGTGCACCGTAAACGGTCAGCTCCTAAAGTACTACAATTGCCCAAATTTCCGCGCTACATGGCGATTTTCGGTACCCTAATCAAAAAATTTCTTTAATAGCGCTAAAATAGAACTTTCATGCTACTTTAGTAACCCTGAGCACGTACTAAAGTGCTAAACATAATAAAATAGTTCTAAAATAGCTACTTATATATTTATACTTATATACTACTTACGAAATATTTCGTGCTACTGGTGGCAACCCTGTCCGTAAATGCCTTTATGAGAGTATGCCTCCAGTAATGCCTACCAGGTATGCCTACCCAATTAATCAGATGAAACTGAGGAAGATGAGATTAAATTGGCTGAACAAGTAATAAACTGAAACATTGAAGTAGGCTTTTATGTGAAGTGTAAATTAACAAAACTTCGACGTAAAATCTATGAAAGAAAATACCCAATTAATCAGATGATCAAAATAAGTAAATACCCAATTAATCAGATGAAACTGAGGAATATGAAATTAATTTTGGCTGAACAAGTAATAAACTGAAACATTGCAGTAGGCTTTTATGTGAAATGTAAATTAACAAAACTTCGACGTAAAATCTATGAAATAAAATACCCAATTAATCAGATGATCAAAATAAATAAATACTCAATTAATCAGATGAAACTGAGGAATATGAAATTAATTTTGGCTGAACAAGTAATAAACTGAAACATTGAAGTAGGCTTTTATGTGAAGTGTAAATTAACAAAACTTCGACGTAAAATCTATGAAAGAAAATACCCAATTAATCAGATGATTAAAATAAGTACGTACCCAATTGATCAGATGAAACTGAGGAATGATGGATAAGAATAATCCAATTAATTTAAAACATGCTTTGTCAAATAATAAAAGATATTTAGATGATATTTTGGTCTTAAATTGTAAGGATTTCATTGATATTTCTAAAAATATATATCCATCAGAGCTTATTCTTGAGCCTAGTCATGGCGCTGGTCATGAAGATTATTTCTTAGATTTAAATATTAATATTTGTGATAATAATAAATTAAGTTTTAAAATGTATAATAAAACGGATGATTTTGATTTTGAAGTGATTAGTTTCCCATTCCCTGAAAGTAATATACACTCAAATATCACATATTCAGCGTTTTTGTCACAGTTACTTCGTTATGCAAGGATTTGTAGTAATTATAGTGATTTTAAAAATAGATGTAAAATCTTAAGCCAAAAATTGATATCAAGAGGTTTTTCTGCAAATAAATTAACTTGGCAATTTAAAAAATTTAGTTTTCATTATAACGAACTTTTAAATAAATATCAGAAGAATTATCTAGAAATACTTAAAGAAATTTTTAACTAATTTCGGAGGTTCGAGAAATGTAGTCACAGCGCCATTTATTTTGAATTGTGTTTCTAATTGAGCGGATTCTTTTAAAAAATTAGCCACATGGTAAAGATGAATTCTATAATTGTTTAGTTCATTCAGGTTTTTTGCAATGTGTTAATATTTGTGATTTGGTAAAATTTATAATATTTAGTTTACCTATTGTTGCTAAAGGGAGGGATATATTAACAAGATACGTTTGTTTTAGTTTTACTTGGTTGTTTTACATTTGCTGTTTTTTTTTTTTTTTTCATAGGCATGTATTTTGGGGGTGATACCTGACGCGGGGATGCCATGGATATTCTGTGGTAGCCACAACACTGTGCTGGGTAGAGAATTTAGAGTGGCGAAACCCTATATAGGCCAGTGTATTCTCCTGATGAGCCCTTATGTTGTGTGTTGCCTCTGAATTATTTGTCTATATTATTATTTTTTCTATTGTTCGGTAAATGACGACTTATACTTATTGACGACATGACTGCCTGTCCATGGATTATTCTTTATGGTTGATTGTGTGTGGCTATACTGTTTGACCTATGTGATTGTATGGATGAGTAGGGTTAAGGCCTCATTCAAGTGCTGGTCTATATTAGTCACTAATTTAGGAAAACAGTCTTCCTTTTCTCCTTCTGTCTCTCTTTTTTTTTTTTTTTTTTTTTTTTTTTTTTTTTTTTTTTTTTTGTGTGTGTTTGTGCTGTAGCATTGGTGATTTATCTTTTCATGATAGATTACAGGACATGATTTAATGCTTGTTATTAATTTTTCAGCATCTATTTCTTCTGTTTTTTTTCAAATATGGACTTACTATACGATTTTTTTAAGTTGAAGCGTGGCGAAGCGATTTTTTTCGCTTTAAGATGCCTTTTTGTGGCTCGACGAAACAATTCTCACTTGGCAAAGCAACACTTTGCTCTGTCAGAACTAAGTTTGAAACTTAATAAGACATCACAATATCAGTAGCACCAAAACATACAAACAGTCTGGTTGCTATGCCACCTAGGCAAAAATAAAAAGTACTTGCAATAATGAAATACAAAGCATGAATGTCTTAAACATTAAATAATGGCCCAAGACCTGACAGAAAAAGGATCAGATGGTCATAATACACCGAATAACATCTAGCTAAACTTCATTTATATTTCTCTCTTTCTCTTCTTTGATATTCTTTTTCAATTCTCTCTCCCTTCTCTCTTGTTTTGCCTGTGCACTGATTAGTTGAATATAGGTTTGTACAAAAGCGAAATAGACATTTTTTTTTCAAATGAGCTACATCATTATCTTTTGTAAAAAAGAAGTAAAAAAGAAATAAAATGGAAGTTAATTTTTTTTAATACGTACAAAAACGAATAAAAATCTCTTTTTTGATATGGTTTTTAAAAATGGTGTATGGTCAAAAATAAATACCCCCCCCAACTATTTATCTGTCGTGCTCTTTGCAAAAGATGCATGCCAATTAACATGAAATTTTCAGCAATGAGCTGTTTTACATTTTATTTTTGTTGTTTGATTCGTTAATTTCAGTTTCTTTTATTAATTGCACAGTTTAAATTAGTACCAGTTAGCGGCTTTCCGTTACTCTGTATGTGTAAATAAGTTGTTAGAAGCATAGTAATAGAACTAAATGAGATAGACCTCATTCGTTAAGTATGTATCTTCATTGTGGGTAACCTATATGAGTTGGGCGTATTTTGTCAAAATGAAGTCATCATTGCGACGGTACGTAAAGTACGTTTATTTTGCTAATTATCTATTGCCCTTTTTTGGATGTTTCTTTGTATCATTAGTAATTTGAAATAATTTATAAATGAGATTCTGCGTTTTACTAAGCAATTAGGTGATCTCCTAAACTTTCATTGTATGAAAAAAAAAAAAAAAAAAAAAAAAAAAAAAATGAACTGAAAATCGGAAATACTGATTTTCACTGATGGTGTGCTAGATTTGTTTTTTCAGATTTCATCAAAACGACATTCAGCTAATTTTGGTAAATAATTGATAGGTTTAAATAATAATTAATGATAATAATAATTTATTTGTTACCCGCTTGTTTTGACAAATTAAGCGGAGTAAAAACATTAAGGAAAGAAAAACAAAATAACACAAACAATACAATTAATACAGTCTAATCAAAGGGTGGTAAGGGCCCAAGCGTTGACAGGCCTCAGCACCTAATCTAGCATAGAGTTTTTTATAAACAAAAATAATATCAGTGGCACAAAACTTTCTGATAATCTTCTGATTTCTATAAGAACGCTTCAGATACAATAAATATTTACAATAACGAAAATACAGAACTCGTATACCCTGCAAATCTTGATTATTAAACAACGGGCGCAAACCGGAAAGAAACAATATAGAATGATCGCAATATGTAGAATAAAGTCTGGATAAAGCCTTTCGTGAAAATCTGCCTCGGTTCGGGACAATTTTCGCGTACCCTTTTTTAAGTTTACTTTTAATATCATTTAGCCCACAAGATCGAAAAGCCGATAAAGATGAACAAATACTAATACCAAGCCACCGAATCGAAGAAACGAGCTTTACTGAAAAATAACCAGAACTAAGATCACTAATTTGATGCTTAGCATTAAAAACTAAATATTCACATTTTTCAGCATTAAGTTTGAGGCCGATTTCCTCAAAAGACTTAGAAACAAGCTGGGTCGACTTAATTAGGCTAGATTTAGTGCGGCTGATCAAAAGTAAATCATCTGCATATGCAATATACGAAAGATTAGTTAGGCCTAAAAAACATGATGGATTAATGTGTGGCAAAACAGAATAAAGACAAGCATTAAAAAGATAAGGGGATAAGACTCCTCCTTGCCTAAGACCAGAACGGATGGGGATATTACCAACGTAGGTGTCACCTGACTTGAGTCGAACATATGAATTACCATACCAAAAACGAAGAGTTGATATAGTAGACACATTTGCACCAAGTTGGTGTAAAGAATACCAAAGTTGGCTATGGCATATTGAATCAAAAGCTTTTGAAACATAAAGTGCACAAAAATGAACCTCAAAACCATTTTTATGTGCTTCAAGTAATAGCGAAACTATAGCACGATGAGCATGTTGGCATCCTATATACGGCTTGAAGCCAAACTGATCAGACATATAATCTACATTAGACAGGAGATCAGGGAGCAAAACACATTCAAATACTTTACTTAAAGTGCAAGCAACCGTAATAGGCCTATACGAAGCGCAACTAGTTGGGTCCTTACCACGTTTTAAAATTGACGTAATGTTACCAACTAAAAAAGAATCAGGGACTAAAGAAGAGCATAAACATATCTGAAAAAGTAAATGCAAGTGATAAACGAATTCCTCCGAATCGGTGTTGAGGTGAAAAGCACTGATGCCGTCTATATCATAAGATTTCGATTTAAGTCTCTCTACACTTCTTTTGACACGGTCAACACTAACGGGAGGTACATGACCTTGAATGATTTTCTTAGGCAACAGATTAGAACAGAGCTTGGCAAAAACGAAATGAACCGAATATATCACTGTATTGAAAATGTTATTATAATGATTGATCCATGATACATTAGGGATTCGGTCGGCCGTAGGCGATCTATCAAACTTCGCAACATTAATCACTTTTTTCCACTGGCTAGGAGACTTAGGAAATTCGGCACCATTGTACCTAATTTTTCGAAGATAGCGTTTAAAATCAAGCTTTGTTCTTTGTTTAATATCGAAAACATTAACCCTTAAAGGGCGGCCGCAAGCTATCCAAATTTTTAGCCACAATTTAGCCCTGTTTTTTATTGTTTTGAGCTCTGGGTCATTCTTCCAAATTTAACTTCTTGTTTGTGCTCTAAAGCGACATAGGGGAACAGTTACCTCTTCAGACCTCTTTAAGCACGATACAATGTGGCTATAATAAATATTAAGCTGAATTCTGGCTTGTGGGGACCCAACGCTTGTACACAATAGATTAAAAGGGACTTTAATCGTTGATAGAAGGCCAACAAGCGAAGAAAAATAAAGAGGCCAGTCAGCTTTGTTCCATTCTCTTTTAGAAATCCATTTTCTAGAATTGGGACGAAGGTTCTTCTCAGCAGTAACATTAAGGGTAACAGTGAGGGATAGGGGGAGATGGTCGTAATCACGCTCATCCTGATCAACATGGACTTCACCACAGATGAGACCAGAAGAAACGATACAATGGTCAATGTCCGAAAGTGAGCCACTATTATGGATATAGGAATGGGATGCATCTTTCTCCAAAATTTTGTAACTATTCGGTAGGGAATCTAAAAGAAGCTCAGTCCGCACTGATGAAGAGTTAATATTACAGTTCATATCACCAATTAATAACCAATCCAGTCCATAACTCTCAATGCCATTCAAAAGACTTTTTATTAATGCACAAGAATGAAATGAAATAACTTTACTTTTTATGCTTCCTTCATAATCTTTTTCGTCTTCTCACTAATGGGTGTTACATGACTAGAAACTGATTGCCGAAGAATTTAAATAAAACCACTGGTCTTTATAAAAAGAAACAAATTGTAGGTACCTGCACGCATGGGATGTGGTTAAAGACGAAAAAATGTATTTCAGGCCATTATTTTTACAGAAGAAGATCCTTCGGACCACTATTGGTTGTAGAAATCCTTCATAACTTCCCTTGCTTCTGGTATGGTGTTTAATCTTTTGGTTATTTAACGTTTACTTTAGATACTTAAGTTTTAAACCAGGGAAAAAATTGAAAAAAATTAAAAAGAAAAAAAAATCCCTCTCGTCCACTATTTAAAAAAAATCAGAAATTTATGGTAGTTTTTCCATGGCCCAAATGTCATTATAACAAAGAGATTAAATAGATAAAAGAAAATATATTCGATTCGCCATTAAGCACTTTTTTTGAATACAATAACCACTACCATTGCAATTACTTGCCTTCCCTCTTATCCCTTCCCGAGGCCGAGATTTAGCCCCAGGATATTTTGTCTGTTTCGGCGGTCGTATCAATTTTCGCAGTAATTTTTCATTGATACTTAGTTTGAAATCTCAAAATGTCAATAAAACAACAATAAAACCAAAAACTTAGAGATAATCTGTGCTTGTGTGTACTTCTGATGTCATTCATAAATTTGTAATTATTAAATCTATAAATCTATCAACAAAGATTATAATTTGCCTTGGCCACTGCTAATAAATATTTGCGAAAATTTTAATTTTTCCTTTACACCGATCTGTATTTTGTCCAAAATTGAAATACTATTTATTCTTATATATTTAATGTTTGAGTCTGTGTTTTTTTTTTGCGAAATCAGCCCTTATAGTTTTTCTGTCATAAGTATGTGAACAACTTAATAGAAAAATCATGTAACAACATATTTAGTGACAGCGCAGTGGATAAGACCGGGGATCACGATAAAGGTTTTTCGGTTCAATCCCGGATTTCACAAGGAACTTGTGATCTTGTTACAATCTTTTGTTTCTTCTGTTTGAATTGATTTTCTTATAACTGTTTGTATCTAGCTCAAGACGATATTTCTTACGTAAATAATTTAAACAACATTTATATCTACCCTAATTTAAGATTTTTATTTTTTTTTTATATTTGGCCGAAGATGTAGGACTATATTTTACCTTAGAGGTACAAGAGAATCTATGTTTGGTAAAACAAATTGCTTTTATTAAAACTAATTTGAGTTTTAACTTGATTATAAAAACTTGCGCTTAAAGGTACAATTTTTTATATATTATTAAAACAGCAAGACTGGGATTGTCATATATAGTCATAATGATCCTATTATCACATCATCATAAGCATGAAATCCGACAGAATTTTGGGAGTAGCCTAGGGCTATATCCAATAATTGGAGGGAGGAGTGAGGAGACTTCAAAGAAATGGTAACATTAGCGATTATTATATATGTAAAGATGAGCCAAATAGAAAAGAGTAACTCATCTTTAAATATTCCATTATTGGATGAAATACAAATTGGTATTAGGGACCAAAGCATGTTACCAAAGAAGTGCGAGAAATTACCGAAAAAATTGATGCATACAGCAGAAATTGACGATTTTTTTTCGGTAGCCTGGGGCTATATCTTGGGTCTTGGAAAGGGTAGGAATAAATAGTAGATCTATTTTTCTCCATTAAGTAAGGAGGAATCAACCAGTTGAGAGTTAAAAAAAAAAAAAAACTTTATGGAAATACTAGCCTAAAGGTCACACGTTCGCTCTGATCTAAAAAAAGAGAATTCCCCGTGGAAAATTCCTCCTTGCGGAAAAATCTCCCTCTGTGGACCCTCCCCTCGTAAAACTATCGCCTGAGGAAAATTCCGCCTCCCCGTCTATTATTGACGATCGTATGTTTCAAATTAAAAATTATTTAAAAATTATCTGGGATTTGAGTACATAAATAGAAAACACGATAATGCACTGAACTGATGATTAGGACCATCAACTTTTTCCAAAGGTCATGTTTTGCACAATAAACTTAATCCTAGATTGTATAAAGTTGTCCTTTACTCTATATTTACATAAATTATTAATTAATTTATTTTGATTACATATGTAAAGGGATATACATATTACATATGCAGATTCCAATTACATATAAGCTATAATTCTTTCATAAAAAGATATTTTTGTCAAGCCTATATTGAGGGCAAATTATTGAAGGGTACTGAAGCAGACTCTGAATCCACTAAATACTCATTAACCTGACCGCTGTATAGTCTAAACTAACAACTGTTCGGACTTGGTTAACAGTTAACCGTCCATATTTATTTAATATTGACAGCCACTATTTTATACTTGCGTGTTTCTCTTTTGATTTTCATTCTTCATAGAAAAGTAAAAATGCCGGGCTCCGCACTGTGACAAAAATTGCTGAAACTAATTTACTGCTTGTTTGTTTACTTTTACGAAATATTCATAAAATGATGATCACGATAATAACAATCATTGATAATAAAAGTACTGACTTATAACTCACTATTTGAAGAGAAGAAATGGAGTAACATAAATAAAGAAAGATATAGAAAGTAAATAAGCACTCCCTACGACCAAGCTACAATGGAAATGCATCAAAACAATCGAAGAAGAGTAAAAAAAAGGATCTAGCCGTACGCCTCCTCTTTTAATTTTACTTCTGAAGCTGGGTTCTAACAACTTGAGTGATTAGGCTACTCTTTTCAAAGGTTTAACAACTACCAAACACATTTTTACCTAATTCACCAACCGTTTTTGTACTGTTTGACCTAGGTGATTGTATGGATGAGTAGGGTTAAGGCCTCATTCAAGTGCTGGTCTATATTAGTCACTAATTTAGGAAAACAGTCTTCCTTTTCTCCTTCTGTCTCTTTTTTTTTTTTTTTTTTTTTTTTTGTGTTTGTGCTGTAGCATTGGTGATTTCTCTTTTCATGATATATATATATATATATATATATATATATATATATATATATATATATATATATATATATATATATATATATATATAATATATATATATATATATATATATATATATATATATATATATATATATATATATATATATATATATATATATATATATATATATATATATATATATATATATATATATATATATATATATATATATATATATATATATATATATATATATACATATATATATATATTATATATCAAGTCAACAGAATTAGCAAGTATCTAACTGCAGAAATTGTGCTTATGCATTCAATCGATTTTGTATTCTAGGTCTCCTACCCGTTTTCCTGATCTTGTCCCTTCAACCGGGAGTGCAGTGCATAATAGGGGGGAAATCATTTGACGCTTTCCTCGTTTCTCCACGAGATTGCTTCAAGCAACCATTTAGAGCTGAACGCGTTGACCCGCGTTCAGCGGGTCAACGCTGAACGCTGAATGTTCATTATAGCATTGACCCGTTCCAAACTAAAAATCAGCGACACCAGGACTCGAACCCATGTCCTCAGGACTCTAAGTTTAGTGCGCTAAACACTTGGCTAGGAAAAAATAAATTTACATGGCTATTATTTTTATTTTTTTTCATCAGAAGTTCTGTATGGAGTACAAGAAAATATATGTCTTCATTCGGGGGATAGGGTACAACTTCAGGTTTGGGGAAATTTCGTAAATATAATGGAAACATCAAATTTCCATTGTAAACTAAATCTATTTCCGGAAATGTTGTGCATAGATATTAATAATTGCATAGTAGGGAGATTATGAAGAGAGAGAGAGAGATCAGGAGAAGAGATTATGAGGTCACGATGATCGGGAGATTAGTGGCTCCATAATTTTGTATACATTGAAGTCGACCATCTAGACATCAGATGACTTTCCTACGCTCAGAAGATTCGTAATAGTACGAACAGGGAAGTTCGTATAAGGTCAAATTGTTAATGAACATTTGCATGGATCATAGTGCTGTCAACACAGGGTATTCTTAAGAATGTTGTTGTTACACATCAGGAAGAATGGGTTTTAGGATACTGTTCTACAAATCTCCACGCTTTACTAGACTGTCATTAGAAGTAAGCCCATTAAGAATTAAGCTGATGATATAATTTCTTAGAAAGATTCCAGAGGACTTAACAAGATGGCCATTAAACTCACGTGCTTCGATTACAGCAGACCCTGATATTAGGGAGCCAAAAGCATTTGCGATACCAAAAGACAACACCCTAATATCGTACCCTCTATCAGAACTTCAACTTCTTCCAGAGGCTGGGCACTTTGGCAGTCAAGCGATGAGGTTTTCCGGTAGGATCCATACTACTCGACTCCAGATATGTGACTAAGGTTTTGTTAGAAGTTACCTCGTAAAACTTACCAATACAAGAAAGGAAACTCATGAACCGATAAGAGCCAATATGATGAAGGTATCCGGTTTGGGGGCAGGGTTGACAAAAATAGGCTTTCACACCCTTGGAAAGGATTCGGAGTGACAACAGAGCCTAAAAGTATATGATAGGCCAACTGAGGCCAACTTGACTCTTGTAATGATAGATGGTAATAAGCTTTACCTAAGCTATGGATGTCAGGTGATTGATTTTTTCAAACAATAATTTTGACAGAACCTGTGCCTGTCATCATCAGGTTCGAATTCAAATCTTGTTTGTAATTCTATATTGTAATTTCTGTTCATCTTGGGTTTCGTTTATTTATTGATGGGGATTAGTGAAAGTTTTGCGCTTGGAAGATTATTTGAATCAAATAATTTGACTCCATTTCTGCTCGTATTTGGCTTAATGCAGTTGTTTACTTTCCTTAGAAAAAATTTGTGTTGTGGAAAAAGTTTTGTAAATTAATACTTAAATATATGCATACTCTCCAGACCGTTAAATTGAAATGTTCCAACGATGAAGTTGATTTGAAATGTCCCAATAGCCAAATTTAATTGTATTATGACTAATTTATCGCTGTTCAGCTTTTCGAATTTGTTTTAGTTCTTGGAATTGGTCTCTTCAGGATTCTTGTCATAGTTTGCACGCCAATCGCCGTCTTCAAGTCAATACTTGCAGTGCTACAAGGGTATATTGCATGGAAGAATTTGGGTGATCTAGATATCCGGGAAAGACAAGAACTGAAAGAAAAATCGGGATAGCCAACTTCTTCTTCTTTTGAAAAATGGTTAGATTTTTGTTACCTCTTCTATTCCCTTCTATATTTTTTAATACGATCGTTAACTTCTAAACAATAAGAAACTTTATTTTTGAATAAGTTCAGTTTTATATATATATATATATTTCCTTTTATATATATATAATACCTTTTTTTCTCCTTGGATTTAGTCAGCGTTGCCAGTCAACTTTTTCAATTTTATGCTAGGTTTGATGATTACAGGTTAGGTTAGAATAGGTTAGGTTATGTTGGGTTAGCTTAGGCTAGGTTTTTAGGTCATTGCTGATATTTAGATACAAATCTAACCCAACCTAACATAATTTAACCTAACTTTTACTTTTACCATCATAGCTTGCATAAGACTGAACAAGCTGACTCGTAAAGCTAATTGAATCCAAACAGTGAAAAAGGAATTTCGAACATTCACCGGTAAATATCGACATTAACCAGATTTTGGACATTCATGGTAATATATATATATATATATATATATATATATATATATATATATATATATATATATATATATATATATATAAATATATATATATATATATTTATATATATATATATATATACATATATATATATATATATATATATATATATATATATATATATATATATATATATATATATATATATATATTTTTAAGACCACATTGGCTAATCATGACAAAACACAAAATCGCAAAGTAAAAAGAACGAGGAAGAACGAGAAAGGTAAACACTGGCTGTTTATTTTCCTCGTTCTTCTTTTCTTTGCGATTTGAATGTTAGCTTTGAGTATTTGAAATGTTAGCTTTCTATAAGGTACTTCATTTGCATTGAGATGTTTTTCTCTTTGCATCGCATGATAAACTCGTAATTAGGCCTGCCAACTGGATTTCACTTTTCAACACTTTTTCTTTGGGTAATGGGCTCGAAGGGATTTTACATTGAATGCATAAGAATTTTCACTTTTGTCCATGGCTTTACTCAGGGGAGGGGTCCGAGTTTTAAACCTTCTAATCACCTTCTTCTTCCAGAAAAATATTTAAAATTCTAAAACAAAAACGGCTAAAAAGTTTTCAGCCACCGGACAGCCAAAAAAGATACAAGAAGGACTTGACATAGTTGATCCCCTCTCCTGTCTTGAATCAGCTCTTATCCGTTCAACAGCTTCGAACCAATCTCCTCATTTCTAATCGAAATCAAATCCATCAGTGATTTACTTTTTTAGCTCGTTGTTTTTTTGTTTGTTTTTTTATTTGTTGTTGTTGTTTTTTGTTTTTTTTTGTAACCAGGTTCTCTTTCTTTTTCAGTTCCACCGTATGGCAGAAAATCGAACTATATTCCTGGAAACTATATGCTATTATCTAGTCTAATTAATGCCACTGCTAGAGAAATATT
>NC_088874.1:34668264-34737475 GCF_032884065.1 Artemia franciscana | reverse complement strand
GAAAAAAAGTTGAGAATTTTTTAATCCCTAAAGCTATTATGTAAACTGCAAAAATATTTGTAGTGCCTGAGCAATAATTTTAATGTTTTAATTCAAACTTGAAAAATATGTGAAAATTTTAAAACTAGTTTGTTTTTTGTTCTATAAAATCAATTCGCTATGTAATTAAGCTTACAGATTTGAACGCAACCAGTTATATAATGTCAGTAAAAGGGCCCCCCAAAAAAATGTATGATTATTACAAATGATGATTCTTTGGAACCACCTGAACTATCAAACGCGATAAAACAGAGAGAGCAGCCCGAACAAATTTAAATTCACAATTGGTGAAAATCGGCAACATGGACCATTAAATGAAACAAGACCAATACGAGTAGTTAAATGAAAGGTCATTGCTAAATTGTCTGAAGTAATCAGAATCCAAAATAAAGAAGAAAGATAAAAATGTAAATATGCAACAGCGAGTATCAAAACGTGTCAAAAATAAAAATTAAGAGCAAAGAAACGAGCGGTTAGAAGATATGCAAAAACGGGAATTAGAGCGTGCCAAAGATGAAAATAAAGAGCAGAGATACACGCGGTTAGAAGATTATGACACCGAGAATCTGAGCGAGTCAAAAAAAATAAAATGAAGAACAAAGACACTGGTGGTTAGAGGATATGTTAAAACGACAATTCAAGCATTTCAGGTCACAAGAAAAATCTAAATAGGTCAGAACTTTAAGGAAAATTCGTGTTTTTCCCAGAGTGGTTGTAACGAACCTGTGGTGAGATCATAACATCAAGAAGAGGTGACGTCATGCCATCAGGACTCAAATCGTCTGTGTTTAGAGGACAAGCAACAATAAGAATCCATATATATAAGCCTGCCGAGTTCCGGGGCCCGGTGGCGAAGCGGCCAAATATATATATATATATATATATATACTAGCTGTTGGGGTGGCGCTTCGCGCCACCCCAACACCTAGTTGGTGGGAGCGCTTCGCGCCTCCCCAAGCCCCCCCCCCCCCGCGTAAGTCGTTACGCGCCATTGTAGTTGTGTCCCTATGTCCCACCTGTGAATATATATATATATATATATATATATATATATATATATATATATATATATATATATATATATATATATATATATATATAACTATGTAAAACTTGCGAATATACAACATCCTTTGCTGTCCCATTGTCTGTGCATATAAATAGATTGTCAGGTTACAATCCGTATTCAGATCTATACCTCATGATTCTAATGATTGCCCTTGAGCTTTGTTGATGGTGATTGCTAATCGACCATTCCCTGTGTCGCCGTCGTCATTTATATATCCCCCTGTGCCCCCGGCGTCCCTTTTGTAGGTGTGTCCCTGTGTCCCGGTCGTCATTTATATTCCCTGTGTCCGGGTGTCCCAGTCTGTGATTTTTCTTTGAGTGTCCCGGGCGTCATTTATATTCCTCGTGTCCCGGTCGTCATTTGTGTCCCGGTGTCCCGGTCTGTATATACATTCGTTTTTGAATTGGTCTTTTTTTTTAGTTTTTAGTTTTTTACCTTTTTTTTAGTTTTTTTAGTTATACCTCATGATTCTAATGATTGCCCTTGAGCTTTGTTCTTGGTGATTGCTTATCGAACATTCCCTGTGTCCCCGTCGTCATTTATATATCCCCCTGTGCCCCCCGGCGTCCCCGTTGTAGTTGTGTCCCGGTCGTCATTTATATTCCCTGTGTCCCGGTCGTCATTTGTATCCCGGTGTCCCGGTCTGTATATACATTCGTTTTTCTCCTTTATTTTTCATTTTTTTTTTTTCCTTTTTTCTTTTTTTTTCTTTTTTATAATTTTTTTAGTTTTTTAGCTTTATTAGTTTTTTATTAGTTTTTAGTTTTTTTGTAGTTTTTACCTTTTTTTTTTAGTTTTATTTTACTTGTGTCCTGGTCGTCATTTATACTCCCTGTGGCCCGGTCGTCATTTGTGTCCCTGTTCTTTTTTTGATGGTGATTGCTAATCGAACATTCCTTGTGTCCCGGTCGCTTTCTCTTTTTTATTTGAAGACGTGCCTAGCAATATTTTCCGTACTCAGAACACAAGTTACCTAAGATTGTATCCAGGGGGGGATAAGAGGTTCGAGCCCCGCCCCCTCTTGGAATTTTTGTCTAACTCGTTAAAACGTAATGATTGTCTATAGTTTGTTTCAATTTTTTCAATCCCCCCTCCCGGAACAGAAATCCTGAGCTTTTCAAAACAATTTTTTCCCATTTCAATTTTCTGCTCCTGCAGTATAAATGTGCTATCGGAGAATCTGACGTCAAGCTGATCTGTGGTAACGATCAAACTGTAGAAAGTCGTTTGAAGTTGACGTTCATCAAGGAAAAATATGGCATTCATAAATCTTGGCTTTGTTTTATCAAGAGCTGTGACTATGGTGTTATTCAGTCATAATTCTTCCGCGAAAATACTGATATGGTATTCATGAGAAGTCGAATTTTAACAGTAAAAGATATCGTCTCATATAGTCAAAGGAAAAAAAAATCAATGATGTAAAATGTCATATACAGTTCAGATGAAAATATGTTGTGTATGGGGTTTGCCATTCTCTGCCAAATTATTTTTTTAGTCTTGTGTGGTCTCGTGTGTGATGAAAATCATTTCGCTTTTTTTCTTTTTAGGGTGGAGCTATACTTACCGATGATGTGTCTCTTGAGGTATTTCTCCAGCATCTATGGAGGCTAGTGGTTTCCAGCCAAAACTAGGAAGTTTAATTCTTGATCATTATTTTATTTTATTTTTAAGCGTTGAATTCTTGATTTTTGTATTGTTTTCAGTTGTCACATAATATAATCTCTTTTATCATTGGAAAAAAGTATTAAAAATAGGCTAGCGCCTGCCAATTTAGAAGTTTTCAAATTTTGACATTTACCAAAATTGTCTTAACTCGTCGGAAAACCAAAAAGTCTGTAGATAAAATTACCTCTGGACTGTTTCTTTGCATTTTTTTTGTTTGCATTTAAAGCATTTTCGTAGCGTTTGCATTTACCAAGTTGAGAAATGAGACAAAAATTAGAAAGGTAAATATGTTTCAAAACACGACATTTCTTCATATTTTATTCAAGACAAGTTTTCAAATAGTAGGACAATTGAGCCTTTCAAAAGCCAATCCGATCAATTGCACTTTAGATATGTAAATTATATTGTCAAAGCACTTGATTCTTACCTTTATGAATTCTTTTCCCAAAAATAGGGACAAATGTATAAGAAAATTCTATAATATTTTGCCTTCAAGTCTTTCTCTCTCTCTCTCTCTCTGGCGCTTCGTGCCACCCCAACAACTAGTTGGTGGGGGCGCTTCGCACCCCCCTCCAAGCCCCCCCCCGCGCGCGTAAGTCGTTACGCGCCATATTAGTTACACACCATTGTAGTTGTGCCCCTGTGTCCCACCTGTGAATATAGATAGATATTTATATGTTTTTAATTACATAAAACTTGCGAATATACAACATTCTTCGCTGTCCCATTGTCTGTGCATATAAATAGATGGTCAGGTTTACCGACTCTTGAACATGCAATATATAATTGTCCATGGGAAAAAAAATCCGTATTCAGATCTATTCCTCATTATTCTAATTATCGCCCTTGAGCTTTGTTGATGGTGATTGCTAATCGAATATTCCCTGTGTCCCCGTCGTCATTTATATATCCCCCCTGTGCCCCCGGCGTCCCCGTTGTAGTTGTGTCCCTTTGTCCCGGTTGTCATTTATATTTCCTGTGTCTCGGTCATTTGTGTCCCGGTGTCCCGGTCTGTAATTTCTCTTTTGAGTGTCCCGGTTGTCATTTATATTCCCTGTGTCCCGGTGTCCCGCTCGTGATTGTGTCCCGGTCTGTAATTTCTCTTTGAGAGTCCCGGTCGTCATTTATATTCCCCGTGTCCATTTATTTTTCCTGTGTCCCGGTCGTCATTTGTGTCCCGGTGTCCTAGTCTGTAATTTCTCTTTGAGTGTCCCGGTCGTCATTTATATTCACTGTGTCCCGGTCGTCATTTGTGTCCCAGTGTCCCGGTCTGTAATTTCTCTTTGACTGTTCCGGTCTGTAGTGTCATCTTATAATGACGTCATATACAAAGCCTTATATACTTATATCTTTCGAATATACACCATTCTTCGCTGTCCCATTGTCTGTGCATATAAATAGATTATCAGGCTTATCGACCCTTGAACATGCAACATATAATTGTCCATGGGAAAAAAAAATCCGTATTCAGATCTGTACTTCATTATTCTAATGATTGCCCTTGAACATTCCCTGTGTCCCGGTCGTCTTTTATATATCCCCCCTTTGCCCCCCCCCCGGTGTTCCCGTTTTAGTTGTGTCCTTGTGTCCCGGTCGTTATTTATATTCCCTGTGTCCCGGTCGTTATTTGTGACCTGGTGTCCCAGTCTGTAATTTCTCTTTGAGTGTCCCGGTCGTCATTTATATTCCCTGTGTCCCGGTTGTCATTTGTGTCCTGTTGTCCTGATCTGTAATTTCGTTGTCTGTCTGTCTGTCCGCATATGACGTCTGAATTATTTCATCATATACCAATTCAAAAATGAAAGTATTCAAGCCGATGTAGCTGAGTTCGTAGAGCGTTATGTTCCGGGTTCTAGGTTCGAGAGGTTCCAAGTTAGAACCATACAAAAAAAGAAAATAATTAAAAAAAGGTAAAAACTACAAAAAAAACTAAAAAGAAAAAAACTAAAACTAATAAAAAAAACTAAAAAAAGGGAAAAAACTAAAAAATAAAGGAGACAAAGAAAACTAAAAAAACAAAAATAAAAAAATCCACCTGGACAGCGAGGATCAAAACATATCAAACTGAATATGATACCGATGATGATTGGGTTTGGGATTTTGACTTGGATAAGGTCATCAATGCCTACCAGATTTTAGTTAAAAAAACAAAGGTTCGGCGATATGTATTTCATAGTGACGCTGAAAAATAAAGAAGAAAAAGAAAACTGAAAAAAGAAAAAAAGGTAATAAGGACACTCGAAGAGAAATTACAGACCGGGACATAAACGACAACCGGAACAGAGGGAATATAAATGACGACCGGGACACTCAAAGGGAAATTACAGACTTGGATACCGGGACACAAACCTGACAATCTATTTATATGGACAGACAATGTGACAGCAAAGAATGTTGTATATTCGCAAGTTTTACGTAGTTAAAAATATATATCTATCTATATTCACAGGTGGGACACAACTACAATGGCGCGTAACGACTTATGCGCGCGGGAGGTGGCTTGGAGTTATGCGTCATGAAGTTAGTTGTCATTTTTGCTATGACGGTGACGTCATTAATGGTATTTAAGACATGCGTTCACGGAAAAATGTTTAATTGTAAAATGACTGAAGAACCTACAATGGCAACAGCCGAGGAAGCTGCTCAAAGAGTCTATGCCAAAAAACTTGCTGCTGATAGAGAAAGTAAGAAAAGAAAGCGTGCCGAGGAATCACAAGAACAGCAAGAAAACAGGCTTGCAGCTGATAGAGAAAGTAAGAAAAGAAAGCGTGCCGAGGAATCACAAGAACAGCAAGAAAACAGGCTTGCGGCTAAAGAACGCAAAACCGCGCAGTTAGATGAAAATCCACCTGGAAAGCGAGAGTCAAAACATATCAAAACTGAAAATGATAGCGATGATGATTGGGTTTGGGATTTTGACTTGGATAAGGTCATCAATGCCTACCAGATTTAAGTTAAAAAACAAAGGTTCGGCGATATGTACTTCATAGTGACGCTGAAAAATAAAGAAGAAGAAAAAAAACTGAAAAAATGTAAAAAACTAAAAAAACTAAAAAGAAAAAACACTCAAAGATAAATTACAGACCGGGACACAAATGACTACCTACACAGAGGGAATATAAATGACGACCAGGAACCTCAAAGAAAAATTACAGACTGGGACACCCGGACACAAATCACGACCGGGAATATAAATGACGACCGTGACGCAGGGACACAACTACAACGGGGACGCCGGGGGCACAGGTGGGATAAATAATTGACGACTGAGACACATTGATTGTTTGAATAAAAATTACAGACCGGGACACAAATGACGACCGGGACACTGGGACACAGGGAATATAAATGACGATCGGGACACTCAAAGAGAAAATACAAACTGGGACACCAGGACACAAATGACGACCGGGACACAGGGAATATAAATGCTATTTATATGCACAGACAATGGGACAGCGAAGAATGTTGTATATTCGCATGTTTTACGTAGTTAAAAATATATATTTATATCTATCTCTATTCACAGGTGGGACACAGGGACACAGCTACAATGGCGCGTAACTAATATGGCGCGTAACGACTTACGCGCGCGGGGGGGCGCGAAGCGCCCCACCAACTAGGTGTTGGGGTGGCGCGAAGCGCCACCCCAACAGCTAGTATAAAAATAAGTTGTTTGTCTGTCTGTCCGCATATGATGTCTGAATTATTTCATCATATACCAATTCAAAATCGATTGTATTCAAGCTGAAGTAGCTGAGTTGGTAGAGCGTTATGTTTCAGGTTCTAGGTCCGAGAGGTTTCAGGTTCGAACCTTGAATACAAAAAAAGAAAAAAAAACTAAAAAAAGGTAAAAACTAAAAAGAAAATACTAAAAAAACTGAAAAACTAAAAAAAAACTTATAAAAAGTAAAAAACAAAAAAATTAAAAAGGTAAAAACTACAAAAAAACTAAAAAGAAAAAAATACTAAAAAAACTAAAAACTGAAAAATAAAAGAAATAAAAAAGGAAAAAAACTGAAAAATTAAGGAGAAAAAGAAGACTAAAAAAATAAAATAAAAAAAAGGTAAATGTATTCAAGCCGAAGTAGCTGAGTTGGTAAATCGTTATATTCCATGTTATAGGTCCGAGAGGTTACAGGTTCGAACCTTGGCTTTAGCATTAATACAAAAGAAGAAAAAAAACTAAAAAAGGTAAAAACTAAAAAGAAAATACTAAAAAAACTAAAAAAAAAAACTAAAAAAAAGGTAAAACTACAAAAAAAAACTAAAAAGAAAAAAAATTAAAAACTAGAAAAAGAACTAAAAAAACTAAAAACTGAAAAAAAAAAACTCAAAACTGAAAAAGGAAAAAAAAACTAAAAAAAGGAAAAAAAATGAAAAATAAAGGAGAAAAAGAAAAAATTTTAAAAAAAAACTAGAAAAGGTTAAAGCTACAAAAAAAAACTAAAAAGAAAAAACTGAAAAAGCTAAAAAAAGGGTAAAAACCAAAAAAAACTAAGAAGGAGAAAAACAAAAAAATTATTTCATCATATACCAATTTAAAAACGAATGTATATACAGACCGGACACAGGGAATATAAGTGACGACCGGGACACTCAAAGAGAAATTACAGACTGGGACACCGGGACACAAATGACGACTGGGATGGTGTGTCGACTGACGTCATGTTTGTCGACTATAAATGACGACAGGGACACAACTACAATGGGGACGCCGGCGGACAAAGGGGGGATATATAAATGACGATGGGGACACAAAGAATGTTTTATTAGCAATCACTATCAACAAAGCTCAAGGGCAATCATTAGAATAATGAGGTATAGATCTGAATACGGATTGTTTTTCCCATGGACAATTATATGTTGCATGCTCAAGAGTCGGTAAACCTGACAATCTATTTATATGCACAGACAATGGGACAGCGAAGAATGTTGTATATTTGCAAGTTTCATGTAGTTAAAAACATATATATATATATATATATATATATATATATATATATATATATATATATATATATATATATATATATATATATATATATATATATATATATATATATATATATATATATATATATATTATATATATACATAAAATCTATATTCACAGGTGGGACACAGAGACACAACTACAATGGCACGTAACTAATATGGCGCGTAACGACTTACGCGAGCGGGGGGGGGGCTTGGGGGGTGCGAAGCGCCCCAACCAAATAGGTGTTCGGGTGGCGCAAAGCGCTAACCCAACAGCTAGTTAACTATAAATAGTCGTGTCCGATTCCAAAACGATCCTTCTGCTGAAATATTTTCAGCTCAATTGCTGGCAATTGGGAACGGAAAGCTCCCAGTTGACTCAATTTTAGGACGTATACAACTACCTCCTGAATTCTGTAATCTAGTGACGTCAAAAAATGATTTGGTTGAAAAAATATCTCCGAATATTCTAACCTTTTATAAAAATCATAAATGGCTAAGTGAACGAGCGATTCTGGCAGCCAAGAACAAAGACTTCCAGGAAATCAACAATATTATTCTGACCAAGATTCGAGACCAGGCAGTCATTCACAAATCAGTCGACACAGTCCTGGAATCAAATGAAGCGATTAACCATCCATCAGAATTTTTAAATTCCCTGGATCTCCAAAGAATCTCGAGGCGTACCAATAATACTGTTGCGAAATATTAACCCACCAAATGCATTGCTACACTGTCTATCCGATTGCCAACAAATTTAAGAAGTCGCTGAGCACACTTGTGAAGTCTTTAGTTGTAACTCCCCCCCCCCTCCAAAGGTATCCTAACCTTTTGATTACTTTTTACGTTGACTGAAAATACCTCTGAACATAGATACTTGCCAATTGCTTTCTTTTCCTTACATTTTGTGCATAGTAATTTTGTTTATGGATGTGTATATCTATGCTATAACGCCCAACAGCTAAATTAATAAAGTACGCATAATTTTTCTAGTACTTTAAAAATACGATCGTTATTTTATATGTGGGGACAGTTTTCCCGGAGGAAGGATTTTCCGCAGAGAAGTTTTTTGCAGAGGGGGATAATTTTTCGTGGAGGGAGTTTTCTGCACGGGGAATCTTACTTGAATAGAATCTTGCTTTTCTTTTTAGATCTTAGTAACGCTTGACAGGTAGGCTAGAACTTAATTTTTTAGAAGATAATTTAACCAAGACTATTATAAGAAGTTTCCAAGAACATTTTCTGATAAATATATTAAAAAGCAGCCAGAAAATCGGGAAATAGTTTTCTTACAAAATTGGCTTGCATTGAAATCCAAACCAGGAATTAACCAATTTTGTGATCCTTTTTTTAGCATTACGTAGATCGGCTTATCAACGGTTCAATTAGGTCCTTTGATTATAGTTTTTGACCCTCTATCAATCAAGCTGGGGAGATCGTCGGCTTCTAATATAATGATTTTTTCAGAAACAAAATTTGCCATCTAGCAATACCTTTTATGCTTATGAGATTGAGAAACGCTGGTTAAAGTGTCTGATATTGGGCCTGTTGCGAATATACAAATGAATGATCTTGCAAATGAAGTCTTTATAAAAATGGCAAACTTAGAAAATAGTATATCTTGAAGTGTGAGTAACTTACCAAAAAGGTAGTTTGATATCGGAAATTAATTAGAAAAAATGTCTTCAGATCACTTTTTTTGCAGTTGCAGTTGATAGTTAACATTTAAACGTCGAAGGTCAATTACAGCGTCAGCGTCTTCTCTGAAATGGTCTGAAAGTCTAAAAATGAAGTCTGAATGGAATGGAAATCGGAGTCTTTAAAAAAAAATGGCAACCAGAGTCTTTAAAATGGAATTGGAGTCTTTAAAATGGCAATCGGAGTCTTAAAAATGGAAACCGGAGTCTTTAAAAATAAGAAAATGGTGTATATGGAAGTGTGAGTGAGTTACAAAATAGGTTGTTCGGTATCAGAAATTAATTAGAAAATAATGTCCTCTGACTAATGTAGAGGACTTGGTTGCAGTTGTAGTTGATAGTTAACCAGGCGAGAGCCTGGGTCACTATTTAAGGTTAACTATGGGTAAATGGGTTATTTTGCCATAACACCGTTATATTTATTACTAGCTTGATCTCTAACCTACCATAAAACATGAGAAGGTATTCTCTTTTGGATACTCAAAAAGAAATCGAAGATTTTTTTTCTTTCTAACTGAAACGTTCTTAACTTTATCGGACAGTAAAACAATGTGTACAAACAGTGAAAATTATGGAAGCAAACACGAATTTAACTGAAAATAGTAAAACAATGTTCCATTGATTTTGAAAATATTGGCGTTTTCTTCCAATAGCATTAAAAATTTCTGATATCACCCAGATTACTGTTGATCCATAATTGTTGATCAACAAATGTGTTCTTGCGATTGTTGATCAGTATTATGTTTGCCAGGAAAAAACCCTGTATTCTTGTTATGGTTAGTGTGCGTTTAGTTCTTGTATAGTCAGTATACCATAAAATTTGTTTTGCTCCATAGGACATAACTACAAAAAGGAAGCCGAAATTCAATGCAAGCTTTTGCAAGTTGAAAATATCGACAACTTGACCCAGAATAAGAGTCAGAATAAATAAAAAGAGTTTTATATTCTTTCAGAATGACGATGGGTTCTGGTGGAAAACCATCTAAAGGCCTTTTTTAAATCCTGTTCATCTTTCTGGAAGTAATCAAATCATGAACTAGTTTTTTTCAACTGAAAGTAAGAATTAAAGTTCAACGAACAAAACTATTCTGTAAAAGAGGGAAGTTGGTATCTCTTCAGTCCCTCGCTCTTCAAGCTAAATATCTTTGGTACTTTTAAAAAAGCTTCTTATTCCAAGACAGGGGCCTGTTTTTAGTAGTATAGCATCAATAGACACAGGCTTACACCCTTATTTGGGTATTCGGGTCATTGACCTACTTACATAATAATACTACAAGAGATAATTCATTAACATAATCCAGCCGACATCTCATTTTTAAATTCCTGCCTGAAAATGATGAACAAAAGAAAGTTGAAATACGTGTTGTGATGATTTAATCCTATGAATAAATTTTTTATCTGGATTGAATGAAATCTGGTCAAATAACGCGGCTGCGTATAGTAAATCGGCGAAGTTATGCTCCCCAGTGAATAAATTGCTATGGCATTTTTTCTATGGAATTTATGGTCCTCCATGTCCAACATCCGAGGGACCCAGTGTCCCTCCCCCAGCTTTTTGCCCCTATTTTGTACTTGATTTTTTTAACTTTAATTTCGATTTTTTAACTTTAATTTTGTAATTTGGAATTTTTTCACGTCTTAAAATCACATAAAATATACTTAAAACAAAAAAAATCACTTGAGATATTTTCAAAATACGAAATGAAGATGATATAGATATATTAGTCGTGATTTTTCCCAGTAGAAAAATAAAGCTGGTAGCTTATGACATTTTTCTTTTTTTACTCAGAATTTTTTGGGACAAAAATTTTCAACTTTTTTTAATGTATAAAAATTACATAAAATATGTTCAAACAAAAAATTACTTTGTGATATTTCGAAATACGAAAAGAAGATGACATAGATATGTTACTCGTGATTTTTCCTATTCTAAAAGTAATGTTTGATGTTTTTTTAGTATTGCGGTAAGCATAAAGTCAAAATTAATACGGTCATATATATTTTAAGCGATGCTACAACAGCCTTATAAGTGAAATAATAAACTAAAGCTTTTTTTAAAATTGTTGTTTAGAATTGGGGCATACATAAAGTCAAAAGTAAATAAAAGCGTATACATTTTAAGCAATGATCTGATAGCCCTATGACTGAAATGATAGCATAAAGTCTTTTGAACAGTATTGCTTATTATTGGGGATTTGCATAAGGCTGAAATTAATAAGGTCGTACATATTTTAAGCGGTGTTACTACAGCCCTATGAGGGAAGTCATAGAATAAAGCCTTTTAAAAAGTATTGTTTAGTATTGGGATATGCATAAAATCCAAATTAATAGAGTCGTATATACGTTAAGCAATGATGTGACAACCATATTAAGAAAGTGACACAATAAAGCCTTTTAAAAAGGATTCTTAAATGGGACATGCATATTATCAAAATTAATAAAGTTAATTTTATTTTGAGCGATGAACCGAAAGCCCATATGAGAGAAATGACATAAAAAGCCAATTGAAAAGTATTGCTTAGTATTGGTGTAAAAAATTCATCCTACAAGATCACAAATTCTTCTTACAAAACGCAAACTACTTCATAAAAAACTAAAATTAATTATTACAAAACAAAAATACATCCTAAAAATTACAAATTCTTATTAAAAAGCACACAATGCTTATTGCAAAACAAAAAAATTAACGAACCAAATATATTTCCTATTATTACAAACTAAAACCAAATTTCTGAAATGATCAAATATTTTCAACAAAACAAGATTTATTTTATTCTTGTGGTTTCTTATTCTGAAATCTAAAACCCAAATTTCTTAAAATGCTTATATATTTTGAATAAAAAAGATGTATTTTAACTCTATGCGTTGCTTTTACATGAAAAATAAACCCCAAGTTCCTTAAATGATCAAATATTATAGATAAAATCAGATGTATTTTAACCATATGCGTCCTTTGTCAAAAACTAAAACCCAAGTCAAAACCTAAAATATCAGAGTTTCGACCTTATTGACTCGTTTGCAAGTCCACAAGATGTCTTTTTTTTGGGAAGTCGAGCAGACGTCTTTTGCTAAAGGAGCATTTGTTATTAGTAGTGTGTTCAACTCCGGTCGCAACTCCAGACGTATTTTTTGCTCACTCAGAAACCGTCAATCGATACAGTACCGTCATGTATTGTATCGTACCTGACGTACAATCAATGTGCTATTGATCCCCCCCCCCTGAAGCTGCATTTCCTGTCGTGTCAGAAGTAAAGATGGTCGGTGTTATTTTCTCCAGAGACTGTTCTTTGCCGCACATGTTGACAGTCTAATTAGGAATGGTAATGCTTCCCTTCAAACACTGTCCAAAATCCGTCACTTAGGTTGCGATGTCAAAATCCTCCTCCACGCATATCTTTCTTATGTGCGACCAGTCCCGGAGTATGCCTGCCCTGTATTGGGCCCTTTAGTGCTACACACTGCTCACCTGATGTACGACCTAGAGTCAGTGCAAAAAAGAGCAGTTAGGTTTATTCAAGGTTCTAGAGATATTCCTTACCAAGAGAAACTCATTACACTGAACATTCAGTGCCTAGAACAAAGATTGTCCGAACTCATTGTGAGGCTTGGAAAAGCATTGCTTTTACCCAGCCCATCGAGACATCTTACCAGCAGACGGCCCGACTGACAGCAGAACCAGACAGAAGTCCAAACTGATTCCTATACATGCACGGACACACCAATATTATATTTAATTTGTGCCTTTTGTTACGTCTATATTTAACAGTGCATAATTTTGTTTTTAACGTTTTTGCAACAGCAAACTACATAAGCTACGAAAGTTGTTTAGTAAACTGTTCTCTCTCTCTCTCTCACTTAATCAGGAGTTAAGCAAGGTTGTGTTTTATCGCCCTTTATATGGATCATTTCGATAGATTTTGTCTTAAGAAGCGAAGGAAAGGAAATGGGAGACCACAGAATCAAATGGGGAGGAAAAACTCTCCTGAACTTAGATTACGCTGACGATTTAAGCATCCTAGATGAAAGTGGGAGCAAAATGAATGAGTTTTTAGATGTTTTGCGAATTCAGGGTGCTAGAATAGGTTTGGAAATAACGTTTAAGAAGACTGAGTTACTAAGGCTAGGAATAAGTGAAGATGAAAAGGTGACGTTGGGTAAAGAAAAGATTGATCAGGTGGGCAGCTTCACTTTGGTAGTATTTGGTAGTATTACCTTGGTAGTATTATTAGTAAAGACGGTGGGAGCCGTGGAGATGTTAAAAGTAGAATATCCAGGGCTCAGGGTGTTTTTTCACAGTTAAAAAAAAGTTTATAAGAATAGAAAGATGAGTGGGCAAACCAAGATTAGGATAATGGAAGCTACAGCGATGACAGTTTTCAAGTATGGCTCTGAAGCACGGGCGCTACGAAAAGCAGATGAATATTTGCTGAAGTTTTCCAGAGAAAATGCCAACGGATTGTTCAGGGTACCCAGCTGACAGACCGTATTTCAAACAGTAGGCCGTATGAAAAGTGGGATTCAATCCTGCTTTCTAAGGCTATAACGTGAGACCTTTTATTTGACAGTAAAACAAAAATAAAATTCTTTGACTGGATATTTCGAACACATATACAGTGTCCATCATCAGCAGTAAAACTGCTGATTGAAAAGTTTTACTGCTGATGATGGACCCTGTATATGTGTTCGAAATATCCAATTAAAAAATTGTATATTTATTTCACTGTCAATTAAAAGGTTTCATCCCTATTTTGAACTGTTATATTTTCGTCATGGAAAGGCAGTGTGGTCTTCAAAGTTATCTAAAAAGGATGATGGATTACCAAAGAATGTCCTTTTCGCCAAACCGTCTAGGGCTAAACGAAAAGTAGGTCGTCTGCGGTTGGGGTGCAAGGATGTCATAAAGAAAGATTTGAAAGAAATGGGGGCTTCCTCGGAGGGTGTAAAGAGGGAGACTTTTAAATAGATTGGGATGGAGGAGGAGAATGCGTAGTTGTGTTGGCTTCAGGAGGCTTGGTACTGCGGTGAGTTGTTAGTAGTAATAGTAGATGATCCCAGGGCACCCCACAAGGAGCTTCAGGCTGACCTGAAGAAAATTCCGAAGTGGGCAGATGTGTAGCTAGTCAGTTTTGACGCTTCGAAAACGAAAGAGCTACCAATTTCTAAGGCACGTAATATGAGGATTGATCCTGATTTTGCCTTCTAAGGAAAGGCAATAACACAAATTGATATACTACACCTACTTGGAGTTAACTTCTCTTCGAATCTCTCATGGACTCAGCATCTCAGCGAAATTAGATCCTCTTGCTCCGAGAAGCTAGGATTTATCCTAAGATACAGAAGTCTTATCCCTCATGAATCGATTCTGCCACTATTCATTTCGTGTACCAGACCTATCATAGAATATGCATGTCCTCTCTTCGCTGGTGCACCAAAAAGCCGCATCGCCCTACTCTAACGGATTCAAAATCGAGCAGTTCCTGCAGCAACCTCTGCAACACGATAGCAAAAACTCAACAGTTGATCCAGGAACACTTTGACGTGGCGTCCATGTCAAAGTACATGTATAACTCTCCATCAGAGGAGCTATCAAAGCTTGTTTCTGACAGAGCAAAGATTTTGCGACCAACTCGCTGACATACAGCTCGTCAAGTCTACCTTGAGCGGAGTAATCCCCGCCAAGTATTTTTAAAAACGTTCAACCCGACGGTTGGTCGTCGCATGGAATAGCTTGCCAGCAGAGGTAATCCCGGAAAATCCTTCCCTTGACGCGTTCAAGAGGAGGTATAACAAATACCTCAGTGTTGGAAAATGAGGTAATTACTAGGACGAGTGGAATATCATCACTCGTGATGGAGCTACGAAGCCTGTAATAAGATAAAACAAAATAAATATCAGTTTATTGGACGTAATTTTGAATAGGTTCAAACCATAGATTACCTCTCAGCATTTTTCCTATTCAAGTGACAATTTCTTTACTTTTACCGACACGTTTACGCACTTTTTGAAAGTCTAATCTTTTGCTAAAGGAGTATTTTAATTATATTTTATTTTTTATTTAAGAATTAACGACGCTTCTTGACTACTATGGTCCCTGCGTCGGCCCCTGCAGTGCATTCCTGCAGCGTGATTCCATCTCTGGGTCCCGTATTACCGTATTACCGTATTACCTTAGCTTAAGCTAAGGTCAAATCCACTGCGCCACCACAGTACAACAGGAATCGTATTTTAATTATAATTTATCTCTTCAACCTGTTTCAAATTCCCGCTAAGAAACCAACCTACATCCTTCTATTACTTCTTCTTTTTGTTCAGTACATTTTTTCGTCATTTCTATTCTTCGGTACTTCTTTTTGATCAGTCGGCTACTGTTAACTGCTTTTTAAAATTATCAGGTGTTAAAAGTATTTCAGAAATGTTACCAGTCTGCAGTCTGAAGGTCATATTTCTATTCAGTTTTACCTAAAACTACAGATATTATATTTTCACCTTCAGAACTAATGCTAAATATCAGCAAAGTTTTGATGGATGAAGGTAACCTTACTTTAAAATGTACAAATACATGAGTGGGGGATGGATGAGTTAGGGATGTTTCACGGTTTCAAACACTAACGGCAGCATCATTTAAAAAAAAAAACTTTTTCGCATGCTGGCCAATGGTCTGCACATCGCATGTACCGATCTCCTGACTAACTGCCTTCGGCGGGACGTGCAATGCGTGGTTGGAGCAAATCATCGGACGCTTCCGTCTGTTTCCTCCAGATTTCTTCAGCTACCCATTTTGAGCTGGGTCGACTCTGGGTAAGACTCCAGTGCTCTAACCCCTGTCCACGTGGACAAAAGGATTTCTAAGTCTAACGCACTAACCACTCGGCTAGGATCATTTAGCACCCCCTTTTTCTAGGTGATATATTCTACCATTCATTAGAAACAACCGTAAAAATCTTCTGAAAGATCAAAGCTACAATGTACATAAATACATACAAAACAAAATTACAACCTGGTAAAAACACACTTTTGCAACAGAAAGGAAGGCTACTGCATTGTAAAGACTAGCTAGTAAAGATCTGACGGCTAAAAACGGAATTCACACGTGACAAAGAGTTTCGATTCAAATTCAACATTTAAGATGCTCAATGAGAAGCAACCACGAATGTAGTGATGGGTAGGTCCGGAAATCCTGTATGCTGTGGAGAGCGTACTGCAATGGACCTTGAATTAGGTGAACATGGACACACTTGAAGAAGAGAGTCGTTTGATTTACCGCTAATAATTAGAAATAACAGTGTCCGGACAATTGTGAATGGGTTTTTATCTTGTACAAATAGAATCGATTTTTAGATAGTGTTTTATGTATTTTCTTTTTTCTTTAAAATGTGTAATCTTAGTTGTTTTTATGGCACTTGGTATTAACCAAGTGACTTACAGTAATCGCAAAATTCTGTCGGTCTATCTGTCGGTCTGTCTGTCGGTCCCGGTTTTGCTACTTTAGGCACTTCCAGGTAAGCTAGGACGATGAAATTTTGCAGGCTTATCAGGGACCGGACCAGAATAAATTAGAAATAGTCGTTTTCCCGATTTGACCATCTGGGAGGGTGATAGTGGGGGGCCGGTTAATTCGGAAAAATAGAAAAAATGAAGTATTTTTAACTTACGAACGGTTGATCTAAATGAAATTTGATGTTTGGAAGGATATCGAGTCTCAGAGATGTTATTATAAATCTCTACTGGATCTGGTGACATTGGGGGGGGGGGGAATTGGGAGGGAGAAACCTAAAATCTTGGAAAACACTTAGAGCGGAGGGATCAGGATGAAACTTGGTGGGAAAAACAAGCACGAGTCCTAAATACATGATTGATATAACCGAAACGGATCCACTCTCTTTGAGGTAGTTCGGGGGGGGGGATTAATTCTGAAAAATTAGAAAAAATTAGGTATTTTTAACTTACGAACGGGTGATCGGATCTCAATGAAATTTGACATTTAGAAGGATATCGTGTCTCAAAGCTCTTATTTTAAATCCCGACCGGATCTGGTGACATTGGGGGGAGTTTGGGGGGGGGGAGCCTAAAATCATGGAAAACGCTTAGATTGGAGGGACCGGGAAGAAACTTGGTGGGAAAAATAAGCAGAAGTCTTAGATATGTGATTGACATAATCGGAACGGATCTGCTCTATAGGCGAGGGGGGTTTAATTCTGAAAAATTAGAAAAAAAGACGTATTTTCAACTTACGAAGGAGTGATCGGATCTTCATGAAACTTCATATTTAGAAGGACCTCGTAACTCATATCTCTTATTTTAAATCTCTAACGGGTTCAGCATCATTGGAGGGGGGTAGTTGGGTGGGGGGGGAGAGGGGTGGACCGGAAATCTTAGAAAATACTTAAAGCGGAGAGATCAGGATGAAACTGGATGTGAAGAATAAAAACCTGTCTAAGATACGTGACTGACATAACCGGACCGGATCTACTCTCTTTGGTGGAGTTGGGGAGGGGGGGGGGGTAAGTCGGAAAAATGAGGTATTTATAACTTACGAAAGGGTGACCAGATCTTAACGAAATTTGATATTTAGAAGGATATTGTGCTTTAAAGCTCTAATTTTAAATTTCGACCAGATCCTGTGACATTGGGGGGAGTTGGAGGGGGGGAAACTGGAATTCTTGGAAAACGTGAAAATTGGGGTATTTTTATCTTACGAATAGGTGCTCGGATCTTAATGAAACTTGATATATAAAGAAGGATCTTATGTTTCAGATGCTCCATTTTCGACTCTAATTGGATCCGGGGACATAGGGGGTTGGAGGAAGGAAACAGAAATCTTGGAAAACGCTGAGAGTGGAGAGATCGGGATGAAACTTGATGGGAAGAATAAGCACAAGTTCTAGATACGTGATTGACATAATTGTAACGGATTCGTTCTCTTTGAAGGAGCTGGGGGGGGGTGTTAATTTGGAAAAATTGAGGTAGTTTTAACTTAAGAACGGGTGACCGGATCTTAATGAAATTTGATATTTAGAAGGAATTAATGTCTCAGAGCTCTTATTTCAAATCCCGACCAGATCTGCTGACATTGCGGAGAAATCTTGGAAAACGCTTGGAGTGGAGGATCGGGATGATAGAATAAGCAAATGTCCTTAATGCGTGATTGACGTAACCGTACTGGATTCGCTCTCTTTGGGGGAGGGGTTCAGTGATTTGGCGAGTTTAGTGCTTCTGGGCGTGCTAGGACGATGAAAATTGGTAGGCGTGTCAGGGAGCTGAACAAATTGACTTGATAAAGTCGTTTTCCCAGATTGGACCATCTAAAGGGGGGCTAAAGGGAGAGGAAAAATTAGAAAAAATGAGGTATTTATAACTTACGAGTGGGTGATCGGATCTTAATGAATTTTGATATTTAGAAGGACATCGTGACTCAGAGCTCTTATTTTAAATCCTGACCAGCATTAAGCCTCCGATTTTCCTTTTAAATCAATCTATTGGTTCTTAGAATTTTTTAGAACTCATACCATATGATCTCCTGGCTTTTAGCTCTTCATGCCTCGTCACAAGTGCCATATGAGCTCTTAGCTCTTGTTATTTTACTATGTAGTTGGTATTTGTTGTTTTTTGCTTCTTTTTTCTGTGAATATCGAAATAAAGTACCCACATATCTATCGAAAAGGTGAACTACTCGGCTTTCAAGTTCTATTAATGGGGGATGCAAGCACTGCAAACTGAACGCTGGTTCAGACTTCTTCCAGTTAAACAGGGGACCAATCTTGAGGTATTCCTCTTGATCCACACTTAAAATTTCAGTGACCCGCTGCAGTGTACGACTAACCTTCAAGTAATTATAACTTACTAGTGGGTGATTGGATCTTAATGAATTTTGATACTTAGAAGGACATCGTGACTCAGAGCTCTTATTTTAAATCCTGACCGGCATTAAGTCTCTGATTTTCCTTTTAAATCAATCTATTGATTCTTAGAATTTTGTTAGAGCTCATACCATATGATCTCTTGGCTCTTAACTCTTATCATCCACGTAATACAGCAAGAACAGAACGATAGAATTCAACATCAAGGAAGATGGACATTGATCCTGAGCATCCAGGACATTGCTGTTAAAGAAATCAGCCGAGGAAACTGCAAACTTGTCGGCCACCCTGAAGGCGGGTATGACCTTTCTCCAAAGAATAGGGGGGGGGATATTTTATTGGCAAATGAATAACTGCAAATTTATATCCCTGAGTGTGCGAACTATATCCTGTTTTCTTCCTTCGCAAATTATCTTAGTCAAGATAAAAATTAGTGCCCCTACGTTTGTTTATCTTATTTTATGTCATTAATCTTCATCTCATATTTGTGACTGAGCGTAACACCTATATATCTTTCTCTTTCCTTGTTGGTGTGTTACTCTAAAATTATCACTTTTTCTTTTTTAGTTCTCCTAAGCACCGCTTTCTGTTTGGTGTATTTATAAATATTTCCGATTCACGTAACATTAACAGGCGATGTTTTAAAATAACGAACCAAAAAAAAACTTACATATAAAGTATTGTGTACTTTGCCAAAGCATTATCTTCCTAATCAGATTGCATATAAATCGAAAATGCTTCGGATATGAATTAAAATAAGGTTTACAACTGTCCTTCTTCTTCTTCCATACAATGGGAAGGGCGTCTAAGACATGTTGGAATTCTGACAAATTCAGCACACCAGTCCTTGAAACGTTTAAAAGACGGAAAATAAGGTACGTGTCCCGTTTACCTAGAAATGACAAAGAGGGAAATTACATATCAACAAACTAAGGGCCATATTCTAAGACATATATAGAAAATATCATATGTGATACTGGCTATCCATAAATGTCTAAAAAAATACAAAGAGCAACCAAATAGAAGATTTTAGAACAACATTGTCAAGTATGTGTAGAAAACAGCATAACGCATATATGTGCAAAAAAAAATATGAAAAATCACGCGTGTCACGTATTTGTATATGCAAATTTTTTACATACGTGACAATTATAATGAAATTAAGCGGTGTAAAGAATAAAGCGCAACAGTCAAACTTAAGAAAAAAATAGCTACGCATAATTTGCAAAACTTTATGAAAAGGATAATTACCTATAGTTGCTGTTCATTAGAAAAAAGAACACAACGAATTCATTAATTTATAACTAAATTATAAACAAATTATGCTACTTCTATACTAAATTATAAATATTAAATATGCACCAAATTATAAACAAACTGAATAATATATTATTTAGTTCTCACTTAGTGGTCAATAAGTGAACGTCTCAAACTAAGGAAATATAATGACTGAAACTTTATTTTAAAAGTTGACCGAATTTAAACTACGGAAAGTGATTATTTATGTTATTAAACTGTAAGCGGAGTTACAATAAATAATTGCTTATTATAAATTATGTAACCTGTAAAACGAACTCTGACTCAGAATTGTTTGTGTATTGTCCGGCATTGATGAATATTGTGAAAACTAAATTGCTGCTTTGGGAGAAGCTAGCTATCCCTGGCCAACATCACAACCGTGTTGGTGTGAAGACCACGTACAATAAACTTAAAGACATGCTGGAACAGTTTAAGTACACAATTCTTGGTTTAATATGCCTGATTTTGTCATTCGTTCCCCCACTGCAGTACCTTGCCTACCAATCATTGTCTATTCACGGCTATCAAAATAGCTCAACAATTTCCAACATCTTACTATTATAACCACAAATGTGACGGCCTATGATCATCATTTCCTTGGTGCACGGTCAAAGAACAAATGCCTTACAAGGGAATTTTGATGAGATCGGGCAACTATTTAAATCACAAAAGCACCGCATAACTTCGATAATCCATCAAAACAAAAAGCTGCGATCGACTTTTGAAGGTTATTGAGCGAAAGCGTTTCTGTGGTTGCGAAAAACATTTTCGAATCTCTTGATTGAATGTAATTTAAATTACGCCTAGGCGTTGTTGATGCTTTGTGTATCGGAAACTCTCGCATGTAAAGATAGCTTTCGGTGGCCAAGCCTCATTGATAGCTGCTCTTAAGCTCGGCTTGAAGATTGACTACGAACTTATTCGAGTTTCTGAAAATCGAAATATCCCCCGTTGGTGTTTAAATTGTCATAATCCACACCATAGTACAGCTAACTCCAGGAGTGCTGTCTTCAAGCATTAAAAGTGCTCTGGTCTGCATCAACTGACAAAAGACTCGGCTTGTAAATCCCGTAGTGTGCAAACTACGGTGGTGACCGCGTGGGTTTTGGTTTTCACCGTCCGAAATCGCAAGCCCGTGGTAAGCCTGCAGTGTGTTGATCAATTACATGTGACTAAACAGAATCTCTATTTCTTCGTTCAATATAAACAGAACTAAGATAAATTCCCTAGCCTAGAGGTCTTACTGAAGAATTCCGATGTTTTATTTCCACAGGAACGTTTGCTGCCTGGTTTTACTGTTTGTTCAAGTTCAAGTTCATTTATTTATTAATCGCACATATATATATATATATAAATGACATAGGCCTATGGGGAGACAAGCTCGAAAAACTAGGCCTAGACAAAGATAAAATAATAACACACTACAATACAAAGATAAACATGACGGCAAAGATACAATAACACAACAATAATATGAAAGTAGCAGCTAGCCCAGGATCATTCAATACTATTGAAGAAATTAAAAATGTCCATATTATTAAATATAAATTAATACTGGAAGATAGCTGAGAGGCCCATAATCACCCAGAGCAACGAATCATACAAAAACTTTGCCTTACTAAAAAGATACTTAATTAAAAATAATCCTTAACTAAATGAAATTTAAGTTTCCTTTTTATTAAATGGATAGAGGAAAAATTATCAATAAGAGTCTTGTGAGCATCCAGCACTGAGCTATTGACACAAACGGAGCGAATTTAGATCTCTCAGTATTATACTTGTCAATGTAGATATCCTTTTTTTGTCGAGTTTTATAATTATGTAAATCTTGTGATTGGGAGAACAAACTTTGATGGAGGTAATATGGCGGTAATTTCTTAATGTCATAATTGATTTTGAAAAGAATTGCACCAAAAGCAAATTGCTGAGAGACTGGAAGTATATCTAGATAAGTATATAAAGATGCAGTAGAAGACTTATTTGGAAGTTCAATAGGTGATGGAATAAACAGTTTAAGGATTCTTAGGGCTTTATTTTGTAAAATCTGTATTGGTTTAATATGGCTTTTAAATCTAGATAAATATACTAGAGAACAATAATTAATATTAGTCTGAATCAGAGCAAAATAAATACTTCGTAAAGCAGAGTAGGGCAAACAAAGCTTCTACCTTCGCATTAAACCAACATACCTTGAAATCTTTAATCGTAGATTTTGAATGTGTGTTTTAAAAGATAAGCTTTCTGACACAATCCGGTAACAATCCTGAGCGCACATGTGGCAGGCCCTCAGGAGGCCCGCCTGTTTTGTGAAAAGGAACTTTTCTTTTTATCACATATTTCCTATCATCCATCGTAACCGATTTTTGACCGTCAGTCTCAGTGATACAGACATGATCCAGGTGTATTTTTCCCCACGACAGAAATAAAGGTGAATCTGTCTCAAGCTTTGTTAAGTCAAGTGACAAACTTTTAGTCGATGATTTATTGAATTGAATTTCATTTGTTTACACATGGCTGCTAGCAGGTGGTTTCAATTTTAATAAATTAGATATTATAATTGAAATTAATAAATTAGCCGATTAAATGGCCTTACAAATTTTCTCTGATTAAAAAATACTGAAAAAGATAACCGCGTTTCCTATATAAATCAAGTTGGAAGGCTGCAAATCTATATAGTGTGGTTTGTTCACCAGCCATTATAACTTCTCATGTTCGTGTAGAAATAGATGAACTTGATTAGGATCACCTATGTCTATTGTTTAAATTCAAATTAGCTTAAATCTTGGTTATGGTTTTTCATCTGTTGGTTTTTGGTCTATGGTTTTTTTGGTTATGGTTTTGGTTATGGTTTCGGTTGGTTTTCGGTTGGTTTTGGTTATGGTTTTTTCATCTGATTAAATGCCTTAAAAAGTGGATTATTAAAAATTTATCCCGCTTTATCTGACAGTACTTGGCTAACTGTTGTTAAATTTTCCATGGCTGTTTCACATCTTTGCACCGGTTATGCCGGTGCAAAACTGGTTATACCGGTGCTTTCCACCGGTAAGTGACGAACGTGAACTGTTACACCCTTATTTTAAAAATGATCACCAGTGCCTTAAACCAGCCGAAGCTAAGGTTGCACCTACAATCCGATTGAGGAAAAACGCACTGAAGTCTTTGGTGATCGCAATCTCAAAAAAAGCAAAAAACAAAACAAAGTTTTAGTTAAGGATATGGGTTGCCTCGAAGAGGCCAAGTTCTTGATATAAAACAGGAAACAAAACGTTAATTTACGTATCGCTTGAGTGCAGTTCAGTCTTTTGAGGATGAATTTCTTAAGAATTAAAAAGAAATGAGTAGTATTATGAATATGACTAAACTTGAACGGTAGCCAACTGGTGATATTATTCCCCTAGTTTCTTGGATAGAACACGTATTATTCGCACATCTTTCTAAGATTATTCTGTAGTTCATAGACGTTTTACAATTTCAGCTACAAAATGTTTCCGTCAAAAACACGTTATACCGATTGATAGACATAGTATTATAAAGCACATTCGTAATTTTAAACCAAAATCAATTGAATATGATGGCATTAGTATGAAACGCCTTAATAAGTTCTCCTGAACTTATTTCACCCTCGCAGGTATTGTTTCAGATGTGCCTTACTAAGTCCCTTATCCCTGGGCCTTTTTAATGTGTAAGTGTAACATCTATTTTGAGAACGAGACAAATCCAGCGTAGGAAAGAGCATATGCTTAGTAAGATTTTTGAGTATATACTGATCCGACATATTTGTGATTTGGTTAAATATAATAACAACCAATCTTGGTTCAGGGATGAACATTGCTGTCAAAATGCTCATCGAGCTTTTTCAAAATCTATTTTTGTACTTTAAATATTTACAAAGCATTCGACAGTGTTTGTTATATGCAAGTGCGGTTTATTTTGCATCGACTTGGTTTTAGCACCTCTGTGATTTCTGTTTCAAAGATTTGGTGCTCACCTTCTTATTTGCAGCTCAAGTGGGATTGTGGGGAATCTTTTGGCATATTGCTGTACATAGTAGGGTCCAGCCAGGAGATGTATTTTCACAACATATCTTTAATACCTGTTTGAGATTTAATCCAGATTAAAAGCCCCTGTTTTGACAGTTTTTTTTTATGATTTATCGTATTTTGGATATACAGAGGATTTGCTTATCGTCAGCCGTTCTCAAATTGGCCTGTCACGTTCTTTCCATTTAGTATCCTATAAGGTTATTTCTCGAAGTAGATTTACGTGAATTCCGTGATCCCTTGGCTTGCACCTTTTTCTAATTCCACAAGTAAATTCTTTTTACTGGCTGGATCTCACTGTTTGTAAATCACTTAACTCTTTTCGGTTTCAAATTCTTAGAGATGTTAAAATGTACCCTAAGTTAGGGTATTAGGAAGTTGCTGGAAACAAGATCCGTTAGAGAAAACGTGCTTTATCTAGACTATACTCCAGCTTTTGTGATCATTCCGTGCTTATTAATAATAGTGTTAGCAGCATTATAATAATAGTAATGGTACCTATCTGTTATAACGACCCCACTCAAGAAAAGAAGTTACGCTAATCCTAATGTAATATATTAAAACATAATGAAAATACAATACTTTATAAATAAATCTATGCTATATATTTGCACATCGGGGGGGGGGGTTGTTGGGGACGGTGAAATATAGCGCGTCTGCATGCAAGATGTGTTAGCTAAAATTATTCTGCATATTATGAAGTAAGGATTGTTATCTAACTTCACGCTGTCCAAATGCTTTATGCCCTCTCCCCTAATATGCAAATATATCGCCCAAATTATATAAGTCAACTGTATTCTGTCACCCACCACCTGTTTTTTCCCACTGGGCTTCAGCTAATTGTCCCTGAATACAGACAGATGAGAGCGGTTTGTCCCCAGTTTTACACAACGTAATTCTAGAATGAGGTTGCTATAACAGATAAGTACCATAGTGGTTTAGAACGAACCAAGGCCGATTATTTCTGGCATCTCAAATTTTTTGGCTTTACCTCTCTCGATATTCTCGCAATGGTAAAGTACTTGCTTTGCATTGGGCAACAGATATCATTCAAATATTTCAAAAATTAAGTTCTGAATTAATAAATGATGCACAGTTAAATCTTGTTGGCAGCTCTAGTTTTCATATTTGAGCATCAATACCAAAAAAAACTTCCAAGGTTTGCTAATTCAATGCAGATTTTATCTGAAAAAAGCCTACTTATTCCATTTACAACAGAGCCCATAAATGCTTACAAAAAAAAAATACATATTGCCGTGATGTTATGGTAAACATTTATTAGCTGCTAAAGACCCGGAGAAAATGTTTTAATTTCTAAAAAAAAACATTGAACACAAACTTTTTCAATGATAGGAGCCAACGAAATCTACCAAAGGCAGAAGTTTCAGGCCAATTCCCACCACCTACCAATAAAACTTAAAATAACACGCTTGTATTCTTTTAGAATAGCCTATAAAGTTTTTGTTTAATAAAGACATACACAAAATGTGTCTCGTAATAGTAATTCTGTTTGCATCTTTTCTGAAGTCGTCTTAAGAAATCCTTTATTGCGATCTCAGGAATGCATTCATCACCAGGTGAGAATGTCTAATATAAAGAGTTACTGGTTTGGAATCAAAATACATTATATTTCAACTATAAATATAAATATATAAATATATGTACATATATGTATATATATATGTATATATATATATATATATGTATATATATATATATATATATATATATATATATATATATATATATATACATATATATATATATATATATATATATATATATATATATATATATATATATATATATGTATATATATACATACATATATATATATATATATATGTATGTATATATATACATATATATATATATATATATATATATATATATATATATATATATATATATATATATATATATATATATATATATATATATATATATATATATATATGTTTAGCACAGGTCTTAACCAAAATACTGATCAAATTTTGATCAAATGCAAGTATTGATCACTGATGTTGATGTTGAAATTTTGATGTTGATCACTGAACAAATGTAACTCAGCAGTTACTGAAAGGCTTTATCTGATGCCCTTTTATAGCAACAATGGTAAAATAAATTCGAAAATTACTCTCAGTTTTTATTATAAAGTCATTACACTTATTGTATTTATTTAGATTCTGTTTGTTTAAAAATTTTAATCGAAACTAATGGAATGATTTATTCACTTAGCTAAGGGAACTTTTAAGACCTTAATAGTAGAGATAAAAATAAAAAATCAAATATGGAAAAAAATAATATGGGAACATTGTCCTAATTTTACTTTTCTTTTCATTGTTGGTATGTGAAGCAAGCCAAAGGACAAATGCAGGTCCCACGAAACTTTGACCTTAAGTAAAATAGCTGGAAACTTTAACATTCCATAGAAAACTCTTGTCCATACCTGAAGTACATATCCACGGAATGCTTCCTTGAGATAAGGAGACGGAAAGCGTGTTGACAAGCTGTTTCTTCAATTTCATCAAAATAAAACTTAATAATATTATTTTTTTATTTAAATTAAATTACTTACTCTTAGTAGGAGAGGGAAAAGCTATAACTCCACAAAGCCACTTAAAATTAACTGAATCGGAATGCTTCTTTGAGATAAGGAGAAGGAAAACGTGTTGACAACCCGTTTGGCGGTTCAAAAGCAATTTCTTCAATTTCATCAATATAAAACTTAATATTTTTTTTAATTTGAATTAAATTACTCACTCTTAGTAGGAGAGAAAAGCCATAACTCCAGAGAATCGCTTAAAATTAACTGAATTGGAATGCTTCCTTGAGATAAGGAGACGGAAAGCGTGTTGACAAGCCGTTTGGCGGTGCAAAAGCAATTTCTTCAATTTTTCTTTTTCTTTTGACGAGAAAGAAGCATATACAACAGCAAGCATCTGAAATGAAATATTTCATTGGAATAACACAAAGCGGAGACATTGAAATGGATTCCAGCCCCCTCAACTCCTAACAGCATTTAGCAACCGAGCGTTATGCCATCAAATGTATATATAAACAAAGAGACAAAATTGGCTTTTAGCACTAGGTTCTATGCAACAAAAGCAGACTCGAGCAACAGGTACAAATCATGGACAAAGCAATACTGTTGACTTAGTAAAGAAGAATGTGTCACTCATTTTTCCTTCAGCCTTATCACACAGATTAGAAGATCGCAGAACAAAGGATACTAATGTTTTAAGCCTTTGAAATCAACTACTTTCGTATTTATAAACAATTATCAAATTAACAATTTAATTTACGTTAAAATTTAATTTATACGTTAAAATTTAATTTACGGCGTTGTAAGTTATACCCTGGGTCCATATATGGCTCCTATTGAAGGGATGCTCGTATAAGCTCGGATAAAAAATTAACAAATTTACACTGGATGATTTACCAGAGTTCATTTATCCGACAAAATATTTGAACAAAATAAAAAAAATTCATCATCATATTCTCTCCAGGTCTCTATAACCGGGAATACAGGAAAAGAAGAAGAAAAAAAACGAATCAGAATGAAAAACTCACAATAAAACAAAAGAGACTGGTGAACTTTCATCCACCACTCCCTACCCACCATAAACCAAGCTATAGTGAGGTTCCATGCTCAGTAAAAATTACTAGCACCGGTTTCCAACATGGGCAAGAAACATCAGCTCCACGAGGATAGAAACAAAAATGAAAAAAACGCAGATATAAAATTTAAATGAATAATAAAAAAGAAGGAAAAACACTTGAAAATCAAAATATTTTTTATTATTTTTTAGAAGATGCCAAATAAATGACACTCTTTAGCTGACTCGGGCAGAATATTCGAGGCAGCAGGACAGGCAGTCGGTGACTGAATTACGATCTGACTGACAGGGTGCATGGAACATAAATGTTGCCTTGGTTACGAAGATGATATGAAGACTGATCAAAGATAAGCGATAAGGACTGGTTCCGAGGGCTGCAGAAACGTCACTACGTCGTTGAAGGAATGGAAATGAAATATAATGAAAAATGTCAAGATAATTCCAATCAAGTAATGGTTAGGTAGCAGAAAGATTTGTTTCAAGGATAAGGTTCCTCACTTTATCATATATCTCAGAGTGGTTCCAGCAAAAGAAAAAGCTAACATGCATACAGTACGGCAACGGGTGACATAAGACAGAATTAAACAATGAAACAGAATAATTAGAATAGATTCTTACGAAATATGTTTAAGCTTCCAAAGAATGTCGAGTCTCGTCAATATCTTCATTTTAATCAGAGTAATATGGAGAATGACGAAAAGACTTTCATCGGGGAGAATACAAAGAAGCCGAACATACCAATATTATGAATAGAAATCCTTGAAAGAAGAGTTCCACATACTCGGGAGTAAACTTGAGAAACCCACAAGAAAATTAGAAACCTCAACTTGTGAGCAGCAGGGATGAGGCAGTTAGTATTGAAGCAGCGAGTTACGCTTTCAAAAGAAATAACCAATTTGATATTGATCAGGCTAAGTTCTGGTAGCATTACATAAAGTACGGTTTTCAATAGAAAGATAAATAGAAACAAATAGAAAGCTGTCATCCATTGATCGTGATTTGCATTTTTGTGGACAAAAGATTAAGGGCGACATAAAGAATATTATCCCATTTGTTTTTGGTTTATAACAGCAACAATATGGACACTAACGTAAATCAACAAGTCTTAGAAATGGACTGTGTGGAAAATCAAGCTCAACATCAGACTGTGAGCAGAAGAGATTAATTGTGATCACTTTTCTGGACGAATAAGAGTCCAAGTATGCAGTAAAGATATTGGCTAGCAATTAGCAGGATCATTCAACGTTGCATCTTTATATAAAATAATCAATCGAGCTCACTAAAGTGAACTGGGAAAAAGTTCATTCTTAAAAGAGAGATTCACAAGTTCCGTCAAAGACAAAATATTAGAAGGAAGAATGAATTTACTCCCATTGTGAGTATACAATCAGAACCAAAAGATGATGAAACTATCAAGAATTGTGGCAATTTTTACCAAAGAAGCTCGTTCTGGTAAGCGTAAATGATAGTTCATAATCTTGGCAGGTTTCAGGGTGGTGGCAACGCTGCATTAATTTGTGTTAATGTCTTTTCATCTTAAGTTTGTTTTATTGTCCATTTTAGTGTCTCTAATTATGGTCGTTTTAGGTTTCATTTCTTCGTCCGCAGTAACTGTACTTTTGTTTTGACGTGCACTGGCGTGCACTGGCGCAAACAATGGCGTGCACTAACAGTGTGCGTTTACTAACTGTAAAAGCACGACGGATAATTATTCCATCTTTATAGTACCTAAAAATACTGGTGATACTAGCACTACTGCTACTGCTGCTACTGCTACTACTACTACTACCACTACAACCACTAGCACTACTAGTAACCTAATGTTACTACTACTAATGGTAACGACACATCGTAACACCATGACGCCTGAGGCAAACATATCCATAAACGCTCAGCCTCTACCCAAATCTGTTCAGGGCTTCACTCTTCATTCTCGCTCCTCAAGTTCATATTTACTTTGAATTTAGTCTAATGACCTCTTCCCACGTCTTTTGAATGCATCTTGCTTTTCCTATGGCCCCAGATCTACCGCGAAAAAGTATGATTTTCGGTGGCCAATTTTGAATTCTTCCCACGCCATTCGACTCCATCCTACTTTTCCTATGGCCCCAGATTTATCGCGAAAAAGCATGATTTTCAGAGGCCTCTTTGATCTACAGGATGTGACTAATCATCTTAAGCTACATTTCGTTATACCAACGGAATTATCTTACGGATCAAATCAGACTTTCATACAGCTTATCGTTTGATATAAGGTCATTTTAGCAATCACTTCAAATTATCCACAAACTATTTATCTGGGAAACACACAGCATGTCCACCTTAAATTTCAAAGCACCCACATTTTCAAGCCACAAAAGGCCAACATTGTTACTGTGTTTTACAGAATCCCAATTTCATTTTGAAAACTTAAAAAGACAATAGTCATAAGTTCAAGTCGGCAAATTCAAAATTTGTTTTTAAAATGACTAAAGTAACGCACATTATTCTAAATTTTTCTTAACATCAAAATTTTTTCAGCTATAAGTCAACAGACTACCAAGAAGTATTCAGTAATCGATAACCAAAAGTATTTTTAAAATTTCTTTTAAAGAAAAGATCAAGTTATCTTCATAAGCTTAAAGAATAATCAGTCAAACGTCTTGAACCTACAATATACTAAATTTAAGAGTGGTGGACTTCTACATTCAGTTTTTTTTCTTCTTTAGAATAGTTATCTAATATTTAACATATTTATCTTACTTGTAAACGATGAAAAAATAGGTTAGTAATCGATTATATGAAAATAAAACAGTCACAATTAAAAAGACGTTGAACAATCAACGTCTTATTAACAATTGTTATTAACAATCGTTATTAACAATTATTATTAACAATCAACAATCAAAAACTTATCAATTTTTATACTTGTTTTGAAGTTTGAAGCGCTGCTCTAAATCTTAGTTCTTCTTTTCCTTCATGTGGTCAGAGGTTTAAAAACATAAAAAGCAGGATCTTTCACCTCGTCTATGATTTGGCTGTGACACTGGTTCCTAATTACGGGTCAATCAACTAAGGCCAAATGCGAGTACACACTAAAATCAATTAGGAGGAATCTAATAGTATCTCTAGTATCTCTTTTTAGTATCTCTATCACTACTTTAATATCTTTTTTGTCATCTTAGAGAGAACTATAGTGAATATTTCATGAATTTCCAACTTGGATCAAAACTTAGTTTTTTTCAATTTTCCAGCTGAAGAAGAGAAAACGATTGTGGGTTGAAACACCCCAGTAAGAGCTTTCTTTTTCTATTTTGATGATCACAATGAAATTTGATGAAAGTTTTTTTTTTGCCGGCCCCAAAACTATGCCAAAAATATCTACGTGTGTCCGGCCCTTTAGAGAAAATAGTTACAAACAATTGGGAGAGCAGGATTAAGTCTCTAGAAATTGCTAGTTTTAAAACAGCATTGAGACATGGTCAGCTCAACAAAGAAAACACAAGTTTGCGCCGCAGAACAAAACTGGATATTACTGTCCTATTTTATTATAAAATATATATATCTCTAATTTTAACTCACCAAATTCATCATAAAATACAGTACAATGATGAGGTATGTGACGAAAAATAGAGCATACCACTTAGAACGGGCATAAGCTGGCATCATAACATCTGGAAAACTAGAATATAAAAATAGATTTAAAAATACGAGCTATATACAAATACAAAGCTACATAAAAAAGGAACAAATTCCGCAGCTATATTTATCGGTACAAACTACTTTTTTCATTGTCTTATCAGTACATTTATCTTTACAACGAAACCTTTAGGCTGAGGTTCATCACAGAAGGTTGTGAAACCTGACTAGCCTACCGCTAAAGAAAAACAAATCGAACCAAATTCTAACGTGAAAACATACAGGTGTTTATACCCTAGATTAAGCTGAAACTGAGCACTTCTCCAGAAAACAGGATACAGGGTTGCCACTGAGAATTTAATGATACAGATACCTTCCCAAAGGTCTTAAGCTCAGGACTGAAATTCTAATGTTTTAGAAAAAAAAGTCCAGGAATGACACCTCTGGTGCGAAGTGGTTGGAATTCAGAATGTTTTTTTTTTTTTTTTTATCGAGTCGATTCAGTTTTTGAAACCTCCTCTTCATACGGTCCTTTAATGCTCAAAATTTTTCTGAAGGCTCAAGCAGCCCTTCTAGCAGCTCAGCAGCAGTAATTCAAAAACCAGTTTCATGTATTGACTTAGCTTCAGATATTTAAAGGTATTTAATGTTTATCAGCCCCGGTGCGAAGCAATTTACACACAAAATGTTCTATTTTTTCAATCGGAAAGAAATTAAAAGAATAAAAAGCCCATTATAGATATTTACACTGTAATTCAGTTGTTTTTACAAAGAATGTTTTCTTCGGAACTTAACATATAACTAAAAACTGATATTAAATTTTCCATTTCCCTCCTATTTTTGTGATTTATAGCAGGGAATAAAGCTTGTTTTATATAACAAAAGGTCGAAGCATCCTTAAATATAAATAAAATAGAAGAAATTTGTGTGAATCATTCGATTGATTTTTGTATATTTAAGGGATTGGCTACAAGTACAAGTTTTACATTATGTGTTTGGGATTCAACAAAGACGACAAAGGCCTTTTTTGTCTCGTCCAGATTGGCGAAGGTTCTACCGATCAGAGAGTTATCGAGGTACTTGAAAAGAGGGTAGTCGGTTGCAGATAAGTCTAGGAAGTGTAGTAGATAAGGTAAAACTTCAAAGTAGACCCTCTTCCACAATAGAAGAAGTTCAGGACAGTGGTTGGACACCGATGAGCCACTTCCCAAAAGCATAAGCCCACCAATAAAAGACCTTTGTATGGTTACTGTTTGGTGGTCAGTGGCTAGTTTGATTCAATATAACTTTCTGCAAACGGAAGAAACCATGACAGCAGAGTCATATTGCTACTGCTACTACTACTACTAACTCACCGGAGCAGCAAGCCACCGGAGACCAACACAGCTACGCACGTTCCTCCTCCAACCTAATCTATTTAAAGCCTCCCTCTTTACACCCTCCCAGGAAGTTCCCATTTCCTTCAAATCTTTATTTATGACATACTCCCAACCCAGACAAGGATGACCTGCTTTCCGTGTAGCCCCAGACGGTTGGCCAAAAAGGACAATCTTCGGTAATCTGTCATCCTTCATCCGTAGAACATGGCCTAGCCATATCAACCTTTCTTTCATTATATCCCTAAAAAACGGGGTTGAACCACATTTTCCGTACAACCTACTGTTTGAAATACGGTCAGTCAGCTGGGTACCCAGAACAATCCGTAGGCAATTTCTCTGGAAAACATCTAGTAAATTTTCATCTGCTTTTCGGAGTGCCCCTGCTTCAGAACCATATTTAACCACTGTCATCACTGTAGTTTCCAATATTCTAATCTTGGTTTGCAGACTTATCTTTCGATTCTTCCAAACTTTTTTTAACTGTGAGAAAACACCCTGAGCTTTAGCAATCTACTTTTAACATCTTCACTGCTCCCACCATCTTTACTAATAATACTACCGTACCAAGGTAACTGAAGCTCCCAACCAGATCAATCTTTTCGTTACCTAATATCACCTGTTCATCTTCACTTATTCCTAGCCTTAGTAACTTAGTCTTCTTAACATTTATTTTCAAGCCTATTTTAGCACCCTGAACTCGCAAAGCCTGAAAAAATTAATTCATTTTACTCACACTTTCATCTAATATGCTTAAATCACCAGCATAAGTCCATGAGCGTTAATCCTCCCCATTTGATTCCGTGGTCTCCAATTGCTTTTCCTGTGCTCCTTAAGACGAAGTCCATCGAAATGATCCATATAAAGGGGGATAGAACACAACCCTGCTTAACTCCTGATTTAATACAAAACCAGTTGCTAACCTCATTTACTACCTTAACCTCAGCAGTATTATTCTCGTACGTAGCACAAATCACTTTAATGTATTTTTCTGGTATACCATATAACCATAAGACCTTTGTTAACGCTCTTCTATCAACAGAATTGAAAGCTTGCTCATAATCGATAAAACTGAGGACCGAAGGTGTTTGACAACGAAGAGACTTCTCAATTATTAACCTAAGAGTGAAAACTTGGTCGACACATCCTCTACCTTTTCTAAAACCGCATTGTTCTTTCCTTAAGACTTTATGATGAAAATAACGAAATGTACGTTGTAGCAGCCACCAATGGTCATAACGTTGGTAGCAGCCAACGTTGCCAGCAAAGTAAATAACGTTGGTAGCAGCCGCCAATGGTCAACAGAAAAAGTCCGATCCTGTTTCACAACAAAGCCCGTCCGCACGCTTCTAAAATTACGTCCAAAAATTAAACGAATTGAACGTCAAAGTTCCACCTTGCCCACCACACTAACCAGATCTCTCCCCAACAACTGCCATTTTTTTAAGCAGTTCAATAACCTTCTCACTGGTAGAGCCTTCGCCAGCCCAGAGGAAGCAAAACAAAATTGAACGAATATTTTTTATTAAAATTACTTAATAAAATCGCTTAATTTATTGAGATTAAGCCATTTGCTGAGGTATTATAATATGGTAATTCACACAGTCAATGGCGGTTCTAGTCTCTCTAGAGTCCGGGGCGAAATCCTAATTAGCGCCCCACCCCTTGTCTCCCAAATATTATCAAGCAAAATGCTTACCAAAATTTCTATTTATTAAAAAGGTTTTGCCAGCTCTATTTTAATAGAAATAAAATCACAAAATTATTGTGACCATTCAATTATTTATTTGAAATTCTGCGCCCCTAAAATTTCTGCATATCCTAAAATGTCTGCACCCAGGCCAAGTGTCCCCTCTGTCTCCCCCCTAAAATCACTTCTACACATACTATTAGTTCATATGGTAAGTTCATCCACAAATAAATGACGCAAAAATAATTAAAATAACAACATTTGTTGCCTATCAAACAGTTCGTGATAACGAACTGTAGTAAGGAGCAACCCGGCTCAATAGTAACCAAAACTTTGTATTTTGGAACTTTGTATTTTTTGCCAGAAGTCAGATCACGGATGCGTGTTTATATGTTAGTTTTTTGGTTGTTTTTTTTTCCCATGGGTGATCGTATCGACCCAGTGGTCCTAGAATGTTGCGAGAGGGCTCATTCTAACGGAATGAAAAGTTCTAGTGCCTTTTTTAAGTGACCAAAAACTTGGAGGGCACCTAGGCCCCCTCCACGCTAATTATTTTCCCAAAGTCAACGGATCAAAATTCTGAAATAGCCATTTTATTCAGCGTAGTCGAAAAACCTTATAACTATGTCTTTGGGGACAACTTACTCCCCCACAGTCCCCTGGGAGGGGCTACAAGTTACAAACTTTGACCAGTGCTTACGTAATGGTTATTGGGAAGTGTACAGACGTTTTAAGGGGATTTTTTGGTTGGGGGAAGGTGCTGAGAAGAGGAGGATATGTTGGGGAGCTTTCCATCGAGGATCATGGGGGAAGAAAATTTCCATGAAGGGAGCGCAGGATTTTCTAGCATTATTTAAAAAAAAAATGAAAAAATAAATATGAAAAAGTTTTTCTCATATGGAAGTAAGGAGCAGCATTAAAACTTAAAACGAACAGAAATTATTACGCATATGAGGGGCTCACCTCCTCATAATACCTTGCTCTTTATGCTAAAGTATTTTTAGTAATTTCAACTATTTATTCTACGGCTTTTGTGATTCAGGGGTCGTTCTTAATGAACTGGGACAAAATTTAAGCTTCAGTGTAAAGAGCGAGGCACTGACGAGGGGGTGAACCCCCTCATATATGTAATAAAAACATGAGAATACAAAAGTTCGTTACGTAAGCTAATTTATAAGTTACGTATATCTTTTACTAATAAAAACATTCGTAAAAAATTGAAACTTCTAGCTGCCTTTTTAAGTAATCAAAAAATCGGAGGACAACTAGGCTTCCTCCCCCGCTCTTTTTTTTCAAAATCATTCGATCAAACTATGAGAAAGCCAAAAAAGCCAAAAATAATGAATATGCAAATTTCGTTTGAATTATTCCTCTGCGGAGAGCCAAAATCAAAATATGCATTGATTCAAAAACGTTCAGAAATTAAATAAAAAAAAATAGTTTTTTAACTGAAAGTAAGGAGCGACATTAAAACTTAAAACGAACAGAAATTACTTCTTATATGAAAAGGGCTGCTTCCTCATCAACACCCCACTCTTTACACTAAAGTTTTTTACTGTTTTAAAAAGAAGGGTTGAGAGAAAGAGTCAAACTTTAGCGTAAAGAGCGGGGCGTTGATGAGGAAGCAGCTCCTTTCATATACGAAGTAATTTCTGTTCGTTTTAAGTTTTAATGTCGCTCCTTACTTGCAGTTTAAAAAAACTGTTTTTTTTTTTATTTAATAATGAGTAAGATCGTACGATCAGTTAAGGACATTCAACCATACCATTCGAAATAAAATTTTGGTAGAAATATAGCATTAGATTCGTAATAATTAATATTACTTTCTTCTAGGAATTTCTATTATTATTAGTAATTGCACAATACCGGTAAGAAGCACTACGAAAAGTAAGGCGGCTTTCTATGGAAAACCGTTCAGCAGCCGCGATATAACATAAAACCAAGTTAAACAATACCAAAAAATTGGGAAAAATCAAACAAAATATGAATTTGACAGCAAAAAAGAAATCTATGCATAAATTTTCTACCACTGATTCTCATCAACACTACATTGAAGGGCATGACTAATGAGAATTCAAAAATAAAATTATCTCTTACAAGTAAAATTATACTTACAAGTAGAAAAAAGAATTATTAGCGACCTGATGCTGAAAAGGAATCCTATGATACACAAATAAATCAATACATGACAAACAAATAAAGGTTCAGTATTAAATTGGATGAATGCCCTGAGGGCAGTGTACGGCGCGGCAATTGGACCCTCCTTCTTGAATATTTTTTTATAGTCCCTCATTAGTATTTCCAGTGAAAATACTTTCGTTTAAATCTTTTTTTTAAAGACTGTCTTTTTCGTAAGAAATTCTTGACACAGAATCTTTGTCCCCATCCCATAATTTTTGTGAATTGGTACTCCTGATCAAGTACATAAGTAATAATTATCAAGAATATGAAGCCATCCTTTTTATATCATGCTGACCTAACGACTCAGAAATATATGCACTCCTAATTTTTTTATTTACATCTCAGGCTCTAGGCATCTAAAGAGAAAGAGTACAAAATAACTTACTTGCCAGTAGTTAAAAGAACGAAGAGATTAACGAAGCTCTCTGATAATGTACTAAAATAAGGATTGTCTAAATGTTCACTAAATAAATAAAATCCCAAACAGGAAAATAGCAGCATAACAAATAATAATAGCACTAGCATGTCCAATATTGGAGGTAACGACTGAAGGACCTAAAATAAGAATAGGCATGATAAATCAAGAGGATAGTTAAAAGGTTAAACAAATTCTTCAATGTCCATATCAAAATTATATAGCAAAATTAGAATTCCATAGCTGCCACTGATTATATAAACATTATTTAAGCCACAGTAACATTTAAAGAACTATTAAATATTTTTGATCCTTCTGAAGGTATAATTATAGTTGAAAAATCTTTAAGAGAGTAACTTAAGACAAAATAAAATAATACATACAATGTTTAACTTTAAGAGATATTACTAGAACCCCAGTTACGGCTTGAAAAAATCCATGGGCCTAAGATATAAAAAAGACCTCGTTATCACAGAACAAGGACCATTTTTTTGTATTTACATCCTTTTAGGATTTGTTCTTGTCTTCAAAGGAAGAGAAATAGGATAGCCCCTTCGCTGGTCTTCAATGTAGGTGCCAATATTTGACTTGGACACGTTGAATTTCTTTTTCAATTAGAAAAGATGGAAAATTGCTTATGATAAATTTTATTTATAAATGATAGGTTATACAAAAACCATTTTGCAGTTAGCAATTGGAAGACACGTGGGTCGTGGTGGGCGCTAGAGAGAAGAAAAAAGACTATAAAATTAGATTAGCAAAACCCTCGGGATTTCAGGAAAAAAATTTCAGGACTGTCAGATTGCCAAGTCGTCTTAAAAAATCTTAGAACAGAAGTTTTCCCTTATTTATACTGAGTCTGATAAAGGAAACCACAGTATTAGTGTGAAGAAACATGGTTATTGAGTAAAAACAAAAAAAGGCTCGCGAACAAACAAGTGCAGATACAGGCTTTTCACGGCAAAATTCTTGTCACTTCAATTTTCAATTCTGTAGCATGATTATGACCTTAATATCAACAAAGTATGATCTTATCATAATTTTAAATATATCACAATTTTAAACAAAATTAAAAAATTCTTTTCCAACATAAAAGGAGTGTTACGGAATGTCACTTCACATGTCAGATATGGGGAAAAATTCCAAAATTCATATTTTACAGGAGACTAGAAGATTGTCTTGTGCTCTTTTTGTCGTGGTCGTAATAAATTTAATAATTAGGTTAAAATATCCCTTGATTCGATTTCCCATGGTTATGACAATAGAAGTCGAAAAGAATTGCAAAAATACTAGAAAAGAATCCAAGTATTAGAAATTTGATATTTTCAAACGCTTTTGAACACCCCCGTAAAAGTTCCAAAAAAGAGATTTGTACGGAACTGTTCGAACTTGGTTACTTGAGGAAATATACACACATGTGCTTTTTGCACATACACAGATAAACTGTTAAAATTTTACCCCGAAGAGAATTGACCCAATCCACGGTTTTTGGGTCAGGTGTATGCGTCCCCTTAACAAAACGTTGTGCTGATGTAGGTTTCACAAAGTAAAAACAGAATGTGACCATCATTTTGCTTTACTATCGTATACAGAAGTGTTACTGATTACAGGGGCTTTTTTATACTAATCAATTTCTGACCCGCTGTTTATTAAAGGAAATAGAGCAAGAAAAACCAAGAGATAAGAAAAAATATACAAAATAAACTTTCCTAATGGCTGAAATAACGATTAAAAACATTAGATAGAATAAGAAAAAATGCAAGTAAGAAAGAAATAAGGACCCTCAGACAAACCTCTTCTTTTAACTTTTAAAACAACTTATAGGATATTATTTCTCCTGCTGTTCTAAACTTCAGAAAAATCTTGCGGGTACCATACCGTCGGGGCAGATGCAGAGGCTACTTTACAACGAAAACTCAAACTAACGGAAAATAATATACATTTTATAAGGGAATTAGGCCTAACACAAAAATAATGAAATATTGACATGACACTGGATGAAGTCTAGCCTTGCGTAAAGTCAGCATTGATTTGGCCAATTTACCGACGTATCTCTCTAATTAGACTACCCAGTATCTCTCTACCCAGCTTAAGGTGGGTAAGAGAATACTATAATTTGCTAGGGTAAACGAGATCCAAAGATTTTAGAAGATCCAAAGGATGTAAATGCACTTCACAGTCATCTTTTGGTACTTAAAGTCAGGACTCGGTGTGCAAGTTGGCCTATATAGTGTTTGAAAGGTAGTAATTTTTACCATAGTGGTCATATAAGTATTTAATATAAATATAAATATTAATATATATCAATATAAATATTAATGAAGACTACCCCAAGTTTCGATCTTCTTGTGACATTACATCTCGTGTAAGTGTTCTGGACCCAGAATAGCCCAAAATGAAGAAATGTGTATAAAATACATTAAAAGTCTCTAATCTACTGTCTATTATATGCCCATATAAGTGTTGACTACTTTACTAAGAGCTTCATTCTCTTTATTTAAAGAAGTTAAAAAAGTTAAAAGAAGTTAAAAAGTTAAAAGTTAGTTTAAAAATGAGGTTTATTGAGGGTGGGTCCTTTATTTCTTTGTTTCTTGACAGTGTTCACACACAACGTAAAGTCAACTCGACTAGGTACATAATCTATCTTTGGGAATAGTATTGAGGAGGCAGCACATATTCAGATATTTTCTCAACGAGCAACCTACCATAATAGGCACGCAGGATGTACAACGACAGGGATGCTAGATTCAATAATCAAGGTAATACTCCAATGCCAAAAAAGAATCCGGAACATTGTCAACAGCATCAAATTGCCAACAGTTATGTCTTGGGGCAATTATAGCCTTTAAGTTCTAGAGACAGAACTGTAGAGCCCTATGAGCAGCTGACAAAATGCCCACTCCTTTTCATAAAACAGCTTCCTTGGCCATGTAACAGTCAACAAGAGCAATATACTAATACGCGTCTAGGCGAACTAGGGTTATCTTTCACTTGTCGCCAAGGACCTGAGAAAACATAGATCAAGCAAGCGAACTAGTCTACAACAGGTGAATATTTTTTGTTATTGATCAAACACAATTAATTTGTATTTATAAGGTCGGCAATGTGAGCTCTAAATAGATAATAAAATAGGGGTAACAGCAGAAAACATGAGCTTTTGCCACAACGTCAGCCTCAAACGGCTTTATAATACAAAGATTTATCAGCAGAAGTAGTATTTGCTATCCAAAATAAAAAGGAAATCAGAATGATAAAATTGATTTTAGAATGAAAATCGAATTGGTAGACTGTGGTGAAGAAGTTTAGAGCCACGGATATTTGAAAAAAAAAAGAAAAACAAGACAGATAGTCTGAATGAGAGGCAAAGCTGGCACAAGGCTTTTTCAGAATTGCACAAAAATGATATCACTTTCACTTGTTAATAGATAGTCTATCATCCATCCTTCCTAGGACAGAACTATTGAGGGCCATATAAGCAATATGAACAGAAGATGCCTTCTATGCAATGTATGGTGCTGGAACCCATTCGGGCTACAATAAGCGAGTTACAAAGGAACAATCTAATTCTATGCCTGGATATGGAGGCAATAAGTCAGCGAACTTTCCTAATTAAGTTTCGGATCTTGGCTAGAGATCGGTCAAACCAGCACTCAACCCTTGCTGCCTTCTGGGCCTGCAGGCACGAGAGGACCCAAGTCTTTGTAAATTTTTATTCTCTGGTAGTCTACTCTCCTTTCTAGTCTTATAATTCGCAGTTTCTCTGACTCTCGAAAACAGTTTAATATTGATACCATCGAGTTAACTCTCAGAAGACGCAAGGTTGGTATATCTATCTAATGTGACCCTGTCTCTCCCCAAGACACTTAATATAATCAGAATCATCACGGTAATGAGTGATAAGTTAAAGAGAGACGGTTCTCAATAGTAACTGAAACTTTAAAAAATTAAGTTCAGAGAATAAGTTTTTTTGCCATTTCCAAATACATAAAATCCATCTAGTTTGAAGTTATTGACTAAAAGTTAAAAATTATACAATTTAAAAAATTGGAAAACCATTACCAAGAAAGGGCTCAAACCCTTGGATGGAGGTTCTAGGTTTCTGTCTACAAGAGTGCAAAATTTAGTACTGTCCCAATATAGATAGCAACAAATATACCTTTTCCTCCACGGGGTTATCGTTCGGACGGGAGGGAAGGGAGGATCATAGAATACCAAGAGGATCACATTCAAACAGGAATTTAAATTCAACACTAAGATGCTATACGATAATTGTAATTTTACAACGCTGGCCTAACCTTGCTTTCTAGTCTTGTAAGTTCTCAAACTTATTAATTATCAATGGAAATCTAATCAGATTTTGCCAGCGCAGCGCTAGTTCCTTCAAAAATGGAAACGTTATCGTACCTGTCTGAAATACCTCCTTAACCGTCCACTATGATGATTATGTATAATGGAGTTCTAAACTTATTAATTCTCAATAGACATCTAATCAGATTTTGGAGGCCTGGCGTTGGCTCCCTAAAAATGGAAACGGTATCGTACCTGTCTGAGATACCTCCTTACCCTTCCACTATAGTGGTTATCTAGAATAGAGTTCCGAACTCATAAATTTTCAATAGACATCTAACCAAATTTTGGAAACCTGGCGTTAGTCCCCTAAAATTGGAAACGTTATCGTATATGTCTAAGATACCGCCTTACCCTTCCACTATAGTGGTTATCTAGAATAGAGTTCCAAACTCATAAATTCTCAATAGACATCTAATCAGATTTTGGAAACCTGGCGTTAGTCCCCTAAAAATGGAAACGTTATCGTACCTGTCTGAGATACCTCCTTACCCTTCCACTATCGTGGTTATCTAGAATAGAGTTCCAAACTCATAAATTCTCAATAGACATCTAATCAAATTTTGGAAACCTGGCGTTAGTGCCCTAAAAATGGAAACGTTATCGTACCTGTCTGAGATACCTCCTTACCCTTCCACTATCGTGGTTATCTAGAATAGAGTTCCAAACTCATAAATTCTCAATAGACATCTAATCAAATTTTGGAAACCTGGCGTTAGTGCCCTAAAAATGGAAACGTTATCGTACCTGTCTGAGACACCTCCTTACCCTTCCACTATAGTGGCAATCTAGAATAGAGTTCCAAACTCATAAATTCTCAAAAGACATCTAATCAAATTTTGGAAACCTGGCGTTAGTCCCCTAAAAATGGAAACGTTATCATACCTGTCTGAGATACCTCCTTACCCTTCCACTATAGTGGTTATCTAGAATAGAGTTCCAAACTCATAAATTCTCAATAGACATCTAATCAAATTTTGGAAACCTGGCGTTAGTCCCCTAAAATGGAAACGTTATCGTACCTGTCTGAGATACCTCCTTACCCTTCCACTTTAGTGGTTATCTAGAATAGAGTTCCAAACTCATAAATTCTCAATAGACATCTAATCAAATTTTGGAAACCTGCCGTTAGTCCCCTAAAAATGGAAACATTATCGTACCTGTCTGAGATACCTCCTTACCCTTCCACTATCGTGGTTATCTATAATGGAGTTCTAAACTTATTTATTCTCAATAGACATCTAATCAGATTTTGGAAACCTGGCATTAGTCCCCTAAAAATGGAAACGTTATCGTACCTGTCTGAGATACCTCCTTACCCTTCCACTATAGTGGTTATCTAGAATAGAGTTCCAATTCTCAATAGACATCTAATCAAATTTTGGAAACCTGGCGTTAGTCCCCTAAAATGGAAACGTTATCGTATCTGTCTGAGATACTTCCTTACCCTTCCACTATAGTGGTTATCTAGAATAGAGTTCCAAACTCATAAATTCTCAATAGACATCTAATCAAATTTTGGAAACCTGGCATTAGTCCCCTAAAAATGGAAACGTTATCGTATCTGTCTGAGATACCTCCTTACCCTTCCACTATAGTGGTTATCTAGAATAGAGTTCCAATTCTCAATAGACATCTAATCAAATTTTGGAAACCTGGCGTTAGTCCCCTAAAAATGGAAACGTTATCGTACCTGTCTGAGATACCTCCTTACCCTTCGACTATAGTGTTTATCTAGAATAGAGTTCCGAACTCATAAATTCTCAATAGACATCTAATCAAATTTTGGAAACCTGGCGTTAGTCCCCTAAAATGGAAACGTTATCGTACCTGTCTGAGATACCTCCTTACCCTTCCACTATAGTGGTTATCTAGAATACAGTTCCAAACTCATAAATTCTCAATAGACATCTAATCAAATTTTGGAAACCTGGCGTTAGTCCCCTAAAATGGAAACGTTATCGTACCTGTCTGAGATACCTCCTTACCCTTCCACTATAGTGGTTATCTAGAATAGAGCTCCAAACTCATAAATTCTCAATATACATCTAATCAAATTTTGGAAACCTGGCGTTAGTCCCCTAAAAATGGAAACATTATCGTACCTGTCTGAGACACCTCCTTACCCTTCCACTATCGTGGTTATCTATAATGGAGTTCTAAACTTATTTATTCTCAATAGACATCTAATCAGATTTTGGAAACCTGGCATTAGTCCCCTAAAAATGGAAACGTTATCGTACCTGTCTGAGATACCTCCTTACCCTTCCACTATAGTGGTTATCTAGAATAGAGTTTCAAACTCATAAATTCTCAATAGACATCTAATCAAATTTTGGAAACCTGGTGTTAGTCCCCTAAAAATGGAAACGTTATCGTACCTTTCTGAGATACCTCCTTACCCTTCCACTATAGTGGTTATCTAGAATAGAGTTCCAAAATCATAAATTCTCAACAGACATCTAATCAGATTTTGGAAACCTGGCGTTAGTCCCCTAAAAATGGAAACGTTATCGTACCTGTCTGAGATACCTCCTTACCCTTCCACTATAGTGGTTATCTAGAATAGAGTTCGAAACTCATTAATTCTCAATAGACATCTAATCAGATTTTGGAAACCTGGCGTTAGTCCCCTAAAAATGGAAACGTTATCGTACCTGTCTGAGATACCTCCTTACCCTTCCACTATAGTGGTTATCTAGAATAGAGTTTCAAACTCATAAATTCTCAATAGACATCTAATCAAATTTTGGAAACCTGGCGTTAGTCCCCTAAAAATGGAAACGTTATCGTACCTTTCTGAGATACCTCCTTACCCTTCCACTATAGTGGTTATCAAGAATAGAGTTCCAAACTCATAAATTCTCAACAGACATCTAATCAGATTTTGGAAACCTGGCGTTAGTCCCCTAAAAATGGAAACGTTATCGTACCTTTCTGAGATACCTTCTTACCCTTCCACTATAGTGGTTATCTAGAATAGAGTTCCAAACTCATAAATTCTCAACAGACATCTAAGTTATGCAGCCAAGCTTTCGTTTCATAAACCATGTTTCTGCTTTCGAGTGGAAAGCTCCGTTCTAGCAGGCAAGCAGGCAGGCACCAGTTTCAAATTGAAGATGGACTAAAATCTATAAGTGTTGAATATATGCGACAGTTACCCTGCCCCACAGCCAATATATCTTCTTTGAGTGATAAATAGAAAAATTTAGAGAAGCAAAAAAGCGGCATTTTCCCATGGGTCCGAAAGTGCTGCCGTGATTTCGGCTGAGTTTATCATTCGGTTTTTCGCACTTGGGATTGCGGTAGAGACATGGTATCAGATGTGCCTCTTAAACTTTAAAAGTTCTCTCATTGCTAAAGAAATTAGAGTTTATCCTTTGCTCCTTTCTAAGTGATGACGTTAGAAAGTTGGCCTACGGCAAAAAAGTCAACTTTTGAACTAAGACAGATAGATTTTTTTTTTCGACGGCAGTCGATAGCTTTTGATGAGCTGATTAAAGTATAAGTCATCCATTTTTTTGTACAAAAATTCCTTCATGAGATATACCAGTTTGAAAGTTTAAAGGGGTTGACAACTTCAGTAGTAAGGTACACACTGAAACCAAAAATAGACCGATACCAATTGTGAGACATATAGGGGAGTTGTAAGCAACAGTCGGCTGTTAGCTCATAATCATCCTCGGCAATGAGGGTTTCGCAACTCTTACTAATTGGTGTACCTATTTTTTGTTTCCGTTGTATTTGATGGTAAGACCGATTTGGTTCCAGTGGTAAGACATGTAGGGGACTTGTAAGTAATAATCGGCTGTAAGGCTACAATTATCTTTAGCAATGAGGAGTTTGCAACTTTTGCGAGTTGGTGTACCTAGTATGTATTTTAGCATCCTTACAGATTAACAACTTCAGCGTTTAGTCGCAGCGAGGGAACAAAACCAAAGTGTTGCTCTCGCAACACTTTACTCGGCGAAGCCGAGCAAAGGTTGCGCAACACCTCACGTTGCCCATGCAACGTAGATCTAGTTAATTCTCAATAGGCATCTAATCAGATTTTGGAAACCTGGCGTTAGTCCCCTAAAAATGGAAATGTTATCGTACCTGTCTGAGGTACCTCCTTACCCTTCCACTATAGTGGTTATCTAGAATAGAGTTCCAAACTTATAAATTCTCAAGAGACATCTAATCAAATTTTGGAAACCTGGCGTTAGTCCCCTAAAAATGGAAACGTTATCGTACCTGTCTGAGATACCTCCTTACCCTTCCACTATAGTGGTTATCTAGAATAGAGTTCCAAATTCATAAATTCTCAATAGACATCAAATCAAATTTTGGAAACCTGGCGTTAATCCCCTAAAAATGGAAACGTTATCGTACCTGTCTGAGATACCTCCTTACCCGTCCACTATAGTGGATATCTAGAATAGAGTTCCAAAATTATTGATTCTCAATAGACATCTATTCAGATTTTGGCAACCTGGTGTTAGTCCCCTGAAAATGGATCGTTGACGTACCTGTCTGAGATACCTCCTGACCCGTCGACTATAATGGTTATCTAAAATAAAAACTGGTCTTAAAGCTCTTGTAACCCGAATATGAGAAGACTGTCTCACAAGGATTACAATGGCTTCAATTAGCATCACAAATAAGGCGCAGCCTTTTAGTGCAGTTCTAGTGTGACTGATGGAGGTTTTCATGCCCAACCATCGAAGTTTCATAATTAATTCAGCGCCAATGATCATCAATGATAGTAGTTCAATGCTCCCATGAATACCAATCGGAAGCTAGAAAAAAACTAAATTAAGAATCAACTACCTAGCCAAATAATAATACTATTTTATGATGTGACTGGTTATGATATGTCGGCGAATAACTTTTATTTAGCAATATTCTTTATATAAAACAAATAAATAACGTGTTCTCTTATATGTTTTAAAGTCATAAATGTCCCAATGTCCAATTTACCTTAATCACCTTTACAACTACCCGCTTCAACGCCTAAAGTTATAAATTCCGACTTTGATATAAACTCATGTACTTATTTCAAACGTCCATTTAAGATGCCACTAAGCACTGGAAAAGTCTTTATAGTGTATGTAGATTCTCTTATAACTTAAAGCCTCATAGACGTCATTTTAGCATATATATATATAATTAATAAATAACAGGTTTTACCGATAATTCCAAAGGCCGTAAATGTCTTAAGGTACCATATTCCCTTAATAAATCTTAACATAAAGGTTTCATGTTATAAACTTTAAGTTTAGAAGGAAATTCATTTCTGTTTCCAAAAGTGCATTGATTACCTTACACGGCTATAATACGATAAATAAAAGCTCCAATTGTAAATTAAAAGTTCAATAGAAATCCGATTCAATTTTCAAAGTGCATTTAATTCACCTCTAACCCTCGCAAGGATCTTTATGATATTTAGTAAAATTTCTGGAGGATTCCGTACAATCCCTTAATGTTACTTAGGAACTCTCTTGCAGTATTTGGGGTCTCACCAAAGTAAGATGATATTTGGTGCCTCGTTTATATATGTATCTTTTAAATTTTTGGTGAATCAATGACATCGAAGTCATTAAGGTTCTGGCAAAAGATTTTCTTTCCATGGGTAGTGCCAATTAAAAGTGACCATGTTCTCTGGTAAAATACGATAATGTCTACGTAGTACAAAAGCATATGACTTTTCAAATTATGAACATTTCAAGCACTACAACACATAATTAAAACATTCGAAACAAAATTTAACTTGTTATTATAGCCTATTAGTATTTTTTTACTCTCGTATTATTTTGTAGTATTTTTTACTTCCCTCCTTATAGTTCCCTACAATAACGAGACCCAAAAATCGTCCAGTGAGCCTTTAATGATGACTTCCTAACCAAGTTTTCATATTTGAGCCTCTGTACCCAAAGAACTTGCAATGTTTGCAAAGTCAATGCAGATTCTTTCAGAAAAAAGACCTACTTAATCCAATAACACCAGTAGACGTAAATACATACAAAAAATACATAATACACGATGTTATCAGCATTAATTAGCTGATAAAGACCCTAGAGAATATCATTGAGCACAAACTTATTCAATGATAGGTACCAACACCGTCTACAAAAGGCAAGAGTTTCAGGCCCATTCCCACCTCCTACCAATAAAACTTGAAATTACAGTCTTATTTCCTTTCATAATAGCCTATACAATTTTTTTTTAATAATGACATTCACAAGAGGTGCCATGTAAAGGTAATTCTGTTTTAATCTTTTCTGATATTGTCTCCAGAAATCCTTTATTACCATCCCAGGAATGCATTCATCACCAGGCGAGAATCTCTAATATAAAGAGTTACTGGTTTGGTATCAAAATACATTATATTTAAACCATAAATATAAATATATATATATATATATATATATATATATATATATATATATATATATATATATATATATATATATATATACTCTTAAGAAACTCTTAACATAGCTGAAACTCAAAATTTTTGGCTGTATCTATGAACTGAGATCTATTTCATGCATTGTTCAAATGTAACTCAGCAGTTACTGAAAGTTATCTGATTTTATAGCAACAACGGTAAAATAAATTCGAATGGTTTTTGCTGAGTTTTTACTACAAAGTCATCATACTTTATGTATTTATTTAAATTCTGCTTGTTTAAAAATTTTAATCGAAAGTAATGGGATTTAATTTTATGCACTTAGCTAAGGGAGCTTTTTTTTACCTTAGTAGTAGAAATAAAAACGTAAACTCAAAATAAAGATAAAAATGATATGGGAACATTGTCTTATTTTTACTTTTCTTTTCCTTGTTGGTATGTCAAGCAAGCCAAAAGACGCGTGTAGGTTCCACGAAGCTTTGACCTTGAGCAAAATAGCAGGAAACTTCGACATCACAAAGAAAACTCTTGCCCATACCTGGAGTGCAAATCCACATTGGAAATTTCATGCGGAATTTTCGCGGAAAAATTTTCCGCGAAAAGAATATTTTTCAAAGAATACTCTCCCTTTTGGAACGAATAACATAATATACACTAAGACAGTCCTATCACTGTAACTTCGTTAAGCGTTTTATCGTTTAATTTAATCCGAGTTTCATTAATTTTCGGCAACATTTTCATACTCTTTCCTTCATTTTTTCCAGATGATTGCCAATTACATTTACAGTATCGCTGCCATGAAATTTTTAAAGCTAGACATTTTGAACATGAATGAAAGAGGTGGGCTTTGAAATTAGTTCTAACCAATTAAACTAAGTCAGATTTAAAAGCGTTTCGACTACCACATTAATTGGATGTGTATTAACGACACAAGATAAGAATTTCGTTGTTACTGTACCTTTTAAGAGGGGGGGGGGCATCTGTGCCATTTCCCAAGTCTCTTATTCATTCAAAGTCTCTGAGTTTCGAAGTCTTTTTTTCTAAACAGATTATGATCGAAAAAAAAAACACTAAAATAAATACCTCCAATACAGGATGTGCAGGTTTTTCTGTCAATGCTAGCAGCATCAGTATCAACGACGCAACAAAATCCAAAAAATAATACCAATGATTGTGAACTAGCAAGTATGCTGGCAGCGCTTCCTGAGACTTGGGATGTGATGCAAACTTGTCATTGTTAATACCTTCCTGTAAGAGAAGAATCAAAACGTTCAAAAAAACGAACAACAAAAACAAAAACAAAGAAAACAAGAAGACAAAACAAACGAGGATAAATGTCAGCCTTTGAATAACAGAACAAAGCATATATTTTGATTAATACCTGTGCTACGCCATTTTTGATGTTGTATATATATATATATATATATACATATATATATATATATATATATATATATATATATATATATATATATATATATATATATATATATATATATATATATATATATATATATATATATATATATGTACATATATATATATATATATATATATATATATATATATATATATATATATATATATATATATATATATATATATATATATATATATATAGTACTGGGGCCCCTGTGGCGAAGCCACCAAGCCCCGACACTCGGCACGCGCCAAGCTTCTATATATGAATTCTCATTGTCGCTTGTCTTCCAACCACAGGCAATTTTAACCGTTTCTTGAGGTCACGATGTCACGACAGGTTCTTTACAGCCATACTGTGAAAAATACGAATTCTTTCTTAAAGTCCCGACCTATTTCGATCGGTTTTGTAGCCAATCATACTGCTCCACGTTCCTTGCTTTCCAACCGTAGATTTCAGTGTCCTTAGCGCCATGTGTGAAAGTTAATTTAAAGAAAAACAAAGTTTTATTTAGGGAAGTAAAAGAAGGAAGAAGAGCGAACTTGAAACTTATAACGAACAAAAATTATTACTTCACAGTCTATCTAACATATATCAGTAAAACTAGTGAAGATAAATCAACTGGTGATATTTCCCTATGTTTGTTGGATTACAGAAAACTAGTGCTTTACTGAAAACACAAAACAATATAGGAGTTTTGGTACGGTAAAAGTAAACCATTTAAGGACACTTTTAACAGTATAAAAGTAAAGCATTTTTAGATTGTTGCTTCTCTTTTTTCGTTTAATTTGGCATCACTTCTGCACGATGAGCTTAGTTCAATGATTCACCGTCGTTTTGGATCTGAAAAGGACATTTCATGATTATTTTGTAGACAAGTTCCAAGCGAAGAAATCTTATTGGTATTACGACTACAGACTCGCTTTAGAATCGGTACCACAACTTAAAATTCTTCGTTTTATAGAAAGAAATAACTGGATTTTCAGAGTTAATATTTACGGTTGATATGTTCTTCCTTTCAAGAAAGACTAGGTGAGACCAAGATGATACCTGATAAATCAATCCATTATTTTATATGCTGTGTAATGACTTTAAGCTTAAGATTTTTAAATTTTTAAGATAATTTTAATTGTATGCTGAATTTTACTGATAGCTCCTGTAGGGCTATGAAAAACGTATAGATTAGTTTTGCTGTTGTGGGGCTACGTATTTACTTTTGACTACTAAATCAATATTATTGTTTTTTATACTTGGCTTTAGCGTTTTCAGTAAAGCGCAAGTTTTCTGTAATCCTACAAACATAAGGAAATATCCCAGTTGATTTATATGCACTAGTTTTAATACATGTTAGATAGTGAAGTAATAATTTTTGTTTGCTTTAAGTTTCAACTTCGCTCTTTACTTCCCTCGAAAGAGCTTTTTTTTTAATTAATCTTTGCTCTTTTTTATTAAAGTTTAATTTAGAAACAACACTGCCATGACTTTTTTTTATTCATACGGAATAATTTCTGTTCGTTACAAGTTTTACCGTTGATCCTTAGTTTCAGCCGAAAACTTGTATTCTTATGTAATTTTCATTCACCTCCAATCTACGGGAGATAAGACACCTCGACTTTTATTAAGAAGCTGAACTAAGAAGCCGTAAAAGAATTGAATTAAAAAATAAGTTTAGAGCGAAAAAAAATGGAAAGATAATGTCGTTTTTTTTGTAAAAAAAAAAAATAAGAAGAACAAATAGATCCGTAATTCTTTGTTTTGAAAAATTAAATTTAATAGCACTTAAGGAAGTAGCTCCAGGCGAGTAGCTTCGACACACAAAAAGTTAACTAAGCGGACAGCTTTGTAAATCGACATACTTCTGGGAAATTTTGCTAGCTCAACAGAAATGTGCCTTCAGGCTTAGGGATTTGTTTGACCTGTCCCTAGATAAAAAGCCATTCGTTGCTCCGAAATGAATAGAAATTTTAAAAACAGATCACTTCTTGTGAAGGTACGATAAATTGTATTATAAACTATTTTTGTTTTCATTTCAAAAATTTTGTTAAGAATTACCTGAATTCTCCTACAGATCTCTTTCTTCCTCTTTGGATGCATAATCTTACGTATGGAGAAAATATTAAGGTGGAATTGTCAAATAAATATTTTGAATAAGTAAGTATAACAATAAGTAATCTTTCTTTTAATATACAACTTTGAGTGGTTCCAGAACCACATGCCTACACTTCTCCAACCATTAAGTGGCAAGGGGTTGGAGCCAGGGGCGCAACTTGCTATGGGGCAGAGAGGGCGATTTCCCCTCCCAGACCCCAGTTTTACCCAAGACAACACTTGGTCTCCCCCTCTTTCAGCTGAAATTTAGTTTCTCCAAAAACGTTGTCAAAACTAAGATAAGCATGCATAATTCAAGCATCCACTGAAACAGGTCAGTTTTCTTTAGTATATCTTTACCTTTTTTATTACTATACGGCTCGTTTTCAGTTTTCTCTGTCATTTTCACTTGATTTGTTAAAATTTGCTCCAGCTTTGACCCCCCCCCCCACAGGATTTTGATAAAATTACCCCATTCGTTTGGATATGTATTAATTGATCTGCTCAAAACGTCGTTGCAAACCATGAACTGGATGGCCTCGATTCCTTTTTGGATAAAAATGCTTGACCATATACCTTCTTGGGACACGCTTTAAAAAAAAAAATGAGTGTATCACATTTATACAAACAGTGGAATCATCTAAAAATGATTGGAAAGAAGGGACTAAACCATGGTAAAAAAAAAAAGAACAAGCAGGAATGGAACGCAACACACTCTAATTTGAAGTCGAATGCTATACTAACAGAACCACGCTACTAATAATCTAATTTGAAATACTGGTGCTTGTACCTAATGGTGTAGCTTCTTAAGGGGGCCTGAAGGAGGAACATACAATAGGTATTCCTAATAACCTCCGGTTAAGGTTTTTGGACCATATTTATGGCAATGATGATATCTTTTATACTTCCAAGCTTTTCTGCTTAAGAAGTAACATCAAAAGTTTTATTTTAGTGCTATATCACACTTACGGACGGTAGAATTGATAAAAATCACGTAAATTTGAGCAATAGATTTCAAATGAGCGATAAAACGTCACTGTAAAAGTTCTGGTAGTCCACTAGCCCTAGTTTTCCCACTTGAGACATGGCACCAAATTTGCCGTTTTTAGTGCCATTTGCAACTTGCTGATGGTGGAATTTATAGAAAAGACGCAGATATGAGCAATATCTTTTATATGAGCTATCAAAAATCTGTCTAAGATACCTGCAATACCAATACGCCCATAAAAATACACGTAATATCGATACGTGCGATACCGGTACAGTAAGCAGCTCTTTCCCCAGGGACTATGGAGGGTCATACCATCACCAAAACCAAAGATATTATGCCTTTGAACTATATTGAATAGAATCACTGTCTCAAAATTTTGATTGGATTACTCTGGGGGGAGGGGGCTTTTAGAGGGGGGCTAGTTTCCCTTCAATCTTTTTGGTCACTTAAAAAGAGCACTAGTAAATTGAATTTCCGTTCGAATGATCTATTACACACCTCTCTACGATGCTCTGATCACCTCCTAGCCCTGCTAAAAAACAATGAGAGACATCAATGCTACCCATGCAAAAAGTGATTTTCCTTGTTGGTCAAGGAGGGGGGCTGTAATTTCCCTCTAAAAGTTTTTGACCGTGTTGATTCCAACGGTAGGCTTTTCATTTTGATCTGACGCCATTTTCGGGGGGTTTCAGACTTTTTTGAAATCAGCATAAATTTCTTTAGCTTTTAAGACGCCGAAATAATAGTTACCATTCCTGAATCAGTGTCAGATGGGAATTTTATTCACTAGGTAGTTTTTTTCTAAACACGTTTTTTAACTTTTGGTTACTATGGGCTGTGGTTCGCTCTTTACTAGTTTGGAGCTACCGCTGCAACCATGATTAGTTTTTCTTTTGTCATTGGACCTTTAACTTTCGCCTTGGCTGGTCTTTTGTCATTATGAAAAACATAACGCCAAACCTTTGGTTTTTAACAGAGGCTGATGCAGTATCAGGTTTCTGACTAACGTCTTTATAAACTCTAGTGTCGTTATTTATAGCTATTCCATTGCTTGGAGATTTTATAAAACGTTAAGCGTCGACTTCTGCCTCGTCTTGTCTTTTGTCATTATGAAATACATATTGCTGAAACTTGATAGATATATATTTTTTTAACAAAATAACCAACCCAATCATCATAACTATCATTTTCAGTTTTGGCACGCTATGACTCCACTGTCACTTATCTTCTAGCCACATTTTTATTTCTTCTTCATCTTGGATTTGTATTACTTCAGACAATTTGTCAATATCCTTTACTTTAACTGCCCTTATTGGTCTAGTTTTAGATGGTGGTTCAGGTCGTAGATAGGTCTATTATTCAGGTGGTGGGACAAACCTTCTTTTTCTTCCAACAAATTATCATTTATAACAATTGTAAATTTTCGTTTTTGGGGTCTTGTCTCATTTGAAGTCCAGGTTGTTGATTTTCAACCGTTGTAAATTTAATTTGTTCAGTGCGTTCTCTTGTTCTTATCACTTTTGCTAGTTCAGGTGGTTCCAAAGAATCATCATTTTAATTCTCATCACTATTAATTTCAATTTAGACACGTTTTGATTCTCGCTTTCGCTTGTCTTCTAACTCCATTTTTCGTTGATCAATTATCAAAAGTACGCGACTCGTTGACAATGAAGATGAGCAAGCTTTATGATCTCTGATTACAAGTCAGTCGTTGTGATAGGCGAGAAACCTGGAACAACGAAACTTTGAATAGTCTAACCAGGGATGGCCAAGCAAGGGAATTGAGGGGATATGCATCCTCCCTGCCTTTTGCTAGGTCGTATCAGTTGTCTATTTTGGGTTCAAAATTGGCACTAATTTCTGTCAAAAATCCCGCCAGTCGATTTTCCTCCCCTTCGAATGAAGTAGTTTTTTGAGTTTCTCAGTTAAAACTAAAGAAAATGCCTAAGGTTGGCAGTTTCAACCCAGTTTCAGTCATAAATCTCAGTCAAAGAAAAGCCATGTCGTTTAAATTGAAACTATTTTCATAGCCCCAGTATGACTCTCACAGAGAAAGATGCAGCCTTCTGCTTCGTGTGCTCTTTTTTCTTAGTAGCCCGGGGAGAAATCAGTCATAAAACACATTTGATGGCAGACGGTGCCCAACAATGACAGAATATGAAGAGTAAAGGAAAAGCAAAGAAAGCAAACCTGACTAGTCCCTTCATTTCTGGGTCATAAAATTTTTTCGGATTATTATCGCTTCGTCAGCACCGGCGGTCACGTTTGATTCACATTCGACCAAAAAGAAATATTTGAGCTAAAATTTTGCAGTAAGACAAGAATAAAGAGACAAACAGATAACTATACATATTCTTTTGGATATTGCAAGGACCCTAGAGAAACAGGGTCTTAGCTTTAAAAGAAATGAAGAACAAGATGGTAAATCTGAGCAACTGGTCCAATGTCTAGCGGGATATCTGCAGGAACTTGAAAATTGCTTTAACGCTTTAAGGTTGTCTCTCATCATCGTAATCAGCTTATCAAGCAAGATTCTAAAATGTTGACTGTAAAACATATATATTGAGATCTTAGCTTGATCTTGAGACTGGCTGCCTTAACGAGATGGTCCAAGTCTCTGGCCATTATGTTTCATCAAATCATTCTCTGGACCGACTTTAATTCTTTTGGCAAAATGCACTGTACTGTCAATTAAACTGTTGATTTTTACACCAGACATTCTCTCAAAAGTTTCCTCGAAGATTCAAGCATCCCAATTGCGTCGATGACGTTAATCTCCTCTTCTTCAAGTTTTCTTTTGCAATCTTGACCCTGTATATGATAGTTTTCATGAACATGAGGCTGGTGATAAGGTCGAAATTAAGGATCCCCTTCAGAAGGTCGCTGATTTGTGCTTTCGTCTTCGTGTCGGTGTTCTTCATTTATTTTGTTTCGTCAAAAGCTAAGACTATTGCTTCGAACGAAATAACTACTGCTTACATGGTTTAAGCTCTTGCAGGCCTCTGGGTCTGTAATAAGTATCGGAAATTTAGGCTGTTCTAAATAGAAGACAGATTGACTTTAAGGGCAAAACGCTCTGTAGATCAAGAGAAGAGCAGACAGATTCTTAGAATATTGAATGGCCTAATGATGGACCAATAGATGAAGTGCAACTATTTTTTGAAATGGCGCGTTGTCCCTGGATCTCACAGGGAACATAATGCACTCGGGGATTAGACCATACGGAGTTGCCGATATACACAAAACGACCAAGAACTAGTTCACCAGCTTGCTTTCAGAAAAAGCCAGAGAGAAGATCTATTGGGTAGTCTTGCATTCAGAATTTTATTCTGAAATGACTAATATAACATCCAATGCTTCAGATTCTGATAAGCTTGTAGTCGTAGTCCGCACTGTCAAGTTCAGAAAGGACGTCTAGAGAGGGACTATTCGACTTTTTGAGGCTAATAACATCAACGGGCAGGGTAGGTCAGAATGTACAATAGACACACTGTCAAGGAAAGGAATCCCTGTGAATAAACTAGCTTTTCGGTCTTATGATTATGCAAGTGAAGTGTCTGGTCAATTAAATGAACTTCATAATAAATTACCGGAACCACTCAATCCCCGAGTGCATTATGTTCCCTGTGAAATCCAGGGACAACGCGCCATTTCAAAAAATAGTTGCACTTCATCTATTGGTCCATCATTAGGCCATTCAATATTCTAAGAATCTGTCTGCTCTTCTCTTGATCTACAGAGCGTTTTGCCCTTAAAGTCAATCTGTCTTCTATTTAGAACAGCCTAAATTTCCGATACTTATTACAGACCCAGAGGCCTGCAAGAGCTTAAACCATGTAAGCAGTAGTTATTTCGTTCGAAGCAATAGTCTTAGCTTTTGACGAAACAAAATAAATGAAGAACACCGACACGAAGACGAAAGCACAAATCAGCGACCTTCTGAAGGGGATCCTTAATTTTGACCTTATCACCAGCCTCATATTCATGAAAACTATCATATACAGGGCCAAGATTGCAAAAGAAAACTTGAAGAAGGGGAGATTAACGTCATCGACGCAATTGGGATGCTTGAACGTTCGATGAAACTTTTGAGAGAATGTCTGGTGTAAAAATCAACAGTTTAATTGACAGTGCAGTGCATTTGCCAAAAGAATTAAAGTCGGTCCAGAGAATGATTTGATGCAACATAATGGCCAGAGACTTGGACCATCTCGTTATGGCAGCCAGGATCAAGATCAAGCTAAGATCTCAATATATATGTTTTACAGTCAACATTGCTTGATAAGCTAATTACGATGATGAGAGACAACCTTAAAGCCTCCTTTGAAAAATTATTTCTGTTGCAGATATTGATCTAGCAACCACGTTTTTAAGCCATCTTCAGCGCTAAAAAATAAAAATAACATTTTGATAACCTTTTGATAAAAATAACCTTTGTAACACTAACAGAGTAAAAGGAACATTGAATTAAAAAAATAATAAAACAAGCTATTATAAATGAAAGACCATTTACAATTCAGATTGGGCGAGAATTCTCTGCTTAGTGATAACTTAGCTTGCCTACTGACCAGATTTTTATTATTAATGCAGTAAGATGATCTTAATTTAAAATGAGAAAAATATTATTTGATTCTCTTAGTATTAAGTTACTGTAAATTTGACTTGTAGGAATGTCTCCAGTACCTCTATCTAAAGCAGGATCTCTATTTAAGCATCCTAGATGAAGATGTTATCAAAATGAATAAATTCTCTAAGTTTTTGAGGGTTTAGGGTGTAAAATCAGGTTAGAAAATTAATGTTAAGAAGACTAAGTCGCTAAGAAGACTAAGTCACTAAGACTAGGAGTAAATGAATGTCAAGAAGTGATGTTGGGTAACAAGAAGATCGATCAAGCAGATAATTCACTTACCTAGGTAGTATTATTAGCAAAGACGGTGGGTGCAGTGAAGATGCTAGTGAAATAGATACGACCCAGGGTGTTTTTTCATAGTTGAAAAAAATTAGACAGAATAGCAAGATAAGTCTACAAACCAAAATTAGAAGATTGGAAGGTACAGTGATCAACGAGCATGGTTCCAAAGCGTGGGCGCTCCGAAAGATGGCGGAGGATTTGCTAGATGTTTTCCACAAAATTGCTTACGGATGGTTTTGAATCCCCGTCTAACAGACGGTATTTCAAAAATTAATTTGTAAAAAAATGTGGTTCAATACCACTTTCAAGGGTATGAAGAGAGATGGTTTGGCATGGCTAGGTCACGTTCTGCGGATAAAGGACAGTCCATGTCGGCAAACCATCTAGGGCCGAATGAAAAGCAGGTCGTCACCGAATAGGGTGGAAGGATGTCATGAGGAAAGATTTAAAGGAAATAGAAACTTCTTGCGGGGGTGCAAAGGGGTCCCAAACTATTTCAAAAGATTGGGATGGAAGAGAAGTGCGTGCAGCTATGTTGATCTCGGGCGGCTTGGTACTGCAGTAACTACTAGTGGTAGTAGTAGTCTCTATGTGTGTGTTTTTTAATTTCAATTGCCTCCCCAAGAGATTGTGGTAAACCAATCACTTCGTCCATTAAAATTGGCTAGTCAAGAAGAATTTAATAGCCCGGATGTTCAAAAACATGGAGGGCCAAGGCAGAATCAAAAGGACCTACGCTTGGAGGAGCTCCTTTCCGAAATATCTACTTCTGTGCTTTCACTACTTTCTGTCCACTGGCTGAAACAACCCTTGGTTTCTTACTTTTTTTAAAATTATATTTTCACTTTTTTGTTTTTCTTTTTTTTCAAAAGTGTATTTCTTAACTACCGTCTCCTTGGCTGTAACATTACATATTTCATATTTCAAGTTAATGGCACTTTAATGCAAAATTTAAGTGGGGCTGAAAAGAGAGACCGAGGATCTGCTTTGTATCTTTAATGATTCTGACTGAAAATCCTTCTGTGAATCCACTTCAGGAAAAGTGCAGTACGTTCACTTTTGCTCAGCAATCGGAATGGAGTGGAGGAACAGTTTTTTACGGACCAAGAGCCCCACTCCGTCCTCCACGTATACAGGTGAAAGATTCTTACACAATTATGGTGCAAACAGTGTGTAACATGCACAGTGTTGTGCTAAAAAAAGGAGTATCATTTGATACCAAATGCTCTCCAACCCCAAAAATTGAAAGTCTCCATAGTATCCCGTTTCAAAGGAGGTATTTGAAACGCCTTATGCTTCAGTTAGGAAGCTGATTTCAGAAAGGGCAGCGGGACATTAGGTGGAGCAAGGGGCCACAGATTACGTGGTCCCCAAAACAGATTACGAGTTTTTCTTTGATTCTGCTTCAAATACAATGTGACATGCCTGTCTTTCAAATTAAAAATCTTCGCAGTATCCCATTTCACACGAGGTGCAATATCCTTATGCTTCAGCTACGAGGCTGACTTCAGGAAGCGCTGTGGGATATTGTTTGGGACGCGGGGGGACAGATTACGTGGCACCTAACATAGATTATAAATTTTTTTCTTTGATTCTGCTTTAAACAGAATGTGACATGCCATTCTTACTGTATTAAAATTTCCAGGAATCAGAGGAGTAACAAGGTCCATAGATTCAATTTTTGCCTCTAATGGTAATGATTTCGACATCGCTGCGTGATCTAGGGATAAAGAAGATGGATAACGTCAACCTTTCTACGTTAAAGCGGGGGAGGGACATGGTTGTCGGAGGAGTACAGTTCCACTTTGGTACTTTTATTGTGTATACTGAAAAATATTGCATGATTTTGATTAAAATAAGGCACATGCCTACTTTTGAGCAAAAAATTATCTTAGTGAAAAAAATGGCTGTAAGAGGATACGGAAGGAAAGGGGGTGTCCCAGGGTCCAATGCCCCAATTTAAGCATCTCAATAATAGTAATTCAAAATACACATATGATTTTGGCTCAAACAAGAAGCACCATATCCTTTTGATCACACCATCCATAACCCACTTCCTAGCAAAAGACCGAAATTGGTGGCATAAGAGAAAAAAGGACAAAAATTGCTCCTCCAGTAACACCCAAACAGGTTCAACTACAAAGTTGGAGCCAAAAGGAGGCTCCTTGTCTCCAAACGTGGAAAAGGTTAAAGTTCTGAGCCTCATTAACGTTGGGCTTTTTTACCATGCAAAATCTTATAACAACTGTCTTGTCTTTTTATTTTCTATTTCCAACAGGATTTTACACTTTTTCCCACCATCGCATAAACAAATATGCCCATCAACCTTGGAAAGAATACTTTACATTATAAATGCTTTTTCTTACCTCTAAGTAGATGGCAGCTTCATGATAATTTAACTCCCATGCTTTCCTGCAATCTGAGCTTTTTCCGCCATCAAGTGAAACTAATTCATTTTGACAAGGGTCTTGCTCCAGCAGAGTCATGCCCCCGAAAAACAAAGGGGGTTCATCTTCGTCACTGGCTCCGTCGTAATTGCTAGATATTTCTATAAGAAAAAAAAACATAGAAAGGATCAAATTATTGCGGAAACAGATTACTAAAAAAAATGGCATGCCAAACAAACAAAAAAGTACACAGATTAGTATTTTTACTGCCTCTAATCATCATTACACAACTACTATACCCCTATATCACTGACCAGTAATGTTACAACTACTACTAATTTTATCAAAGCTACTCAAAGTCGTGAAAGGCCTCCTCCCACAACTAAGCCTAATGTAAATGTTGCTGTTGTTGCAATTACAACTGTTAATAATCTCCTGCAACATTCATCTTCTATGATACACCTTTTGAGTTGCCAAACCAACTCTAAACTCTATTTTCTGGAATTTTTTGGATATAATATTTCTTAATTTCTGGAATAATCCTTAAGTATGTTAAATAACTGTTCTTTTAAATGATTTTACTAATAAAAAAATTCGTAAAAAATTGAAAGTTCTGGATGCCTTTTTAAGTAACCGGAAAATCGGAGGGCAACTAGGCTTCCTCCCTCGCTCTTTTTTTCTCAAAATCATTCGATCAAAACTATGAGAAAGCCATTTAGCCAAAAAAAAAAATGCAAATTTCGTTGTAATTATTCCTCTGCGGAGAGCAAAAATCGAAACATGCACTGATAAAAAAAATGTTCAGAAATTAAATTAAAAAAAACAAGTTTTTTTAACTGAAAGTAAGGAGCGACATTAAAACTTAAAATGAACAGAAATTAATTCGTATATGAAAGGGGCTGCTTCCCCATCAACGCCCTGCTCTTTACGCTAAAGTTTGACTCTTCCTACTAACTCTTCTTTTTAAAACAGTAAAAAAATACAAAATTCCACATTTTTATAGATAGGAGCTTGAAACTTCTACAATTGGGTTCTCTGATATGCTGAATCTGATGGTGTGATATTCGTTAAGATTCAATGACTTTTAGGGGTTCTTTCCCCCTATTTTCTAAAATAAGGCAAATTTTCTCAGGCTCGTAAGTTTTGATGGGTAAGACTAAACTTGATGAAACTTATATATTTAAAATCAGCATTAAAATGCGATTCTTTTGATGTAGCTATTGGTATCAAAATTCTATTTTTTAGAGTTTTGGTTACTATTGAGCCGGGTCGCTCCTTATTACGTTACCACGAACTGTTTGACTAATAAATAGGCAAAATACTATAATTAAACAGACGAATAAATACTCTTTATTGCCAAAAAAACACATAAGTAGCAGTATACGTCATAGGACAAGAATATATAATACACAAGAAAACGAAATAAACATAAAAATAAATTTGCAAAACTTTAAACAATCTTTTCGTCACCATTGTAATGCTTTACAAGTACAGAACAAAAGAAAATAGACACCATTATGATTTCTTTTGGGGTAGATAATAAAGGAATAGTTGGCAAAGCGAAGTGAGAACTCCTCTATATATTTTTGCTGACTGGTTTATGGTTCTTGAAAAACCTGTAAAATTGTATGATGGGTATCAGAGTTTAGGGATACAAAATATGGAACTAAATATTGTGTTCTGTGCTCGATGAATGTCTTGTTTCTGTGTTTATTTACCCCCTCCTGTACTCTCTGGATACAGAAACGCAAATATGATTGGTTTGTAAAATTTACAAACAAAAGTGATTTTAAACTTAATTCAATAAGTTGAAATAAGGTTTAATTTAGCAAGTTTAACATAGGATAAATCTGTTTTATGGAATACAATTTAGAAAACTTAGAAATGCTTATAGGTAGGCATATAACACATAGCGTCACTTACCTATAGTGTCTTCAGCAAATCTAGCATATGGAGATACATCTGTTGAGGTTACATTCATTCTAAAAGTATCTCCTCCAACCATTTACTTGATTTTAGCTTGATTAGCTTGAGTAGTTCTTTATATCTGGGGCTCAATCTTCTATAATATGTCTGCAATAGATGGTGATTACCAGCTACATGAAAGTCTAGTATTTCTTGCCACTTTGAATATGAACAAAACAGAGACATTTTGGTAATGGCTGGCGTGAAAAAAAAACGCTTTTTTGCTGGATACTTGTGTCAAAATAGGAAAGATAAGAGGAATATTTACAGGGGAAAGGACCTGCTGCCCCAAAATATGCTTTTTGAGGTCTAAATTTCCTTGAGGAGCTTATCTGCGCCAATGGTGGGGGATATTCTAAGTACCCGACGATTTTTTGTTATAACATTTGTAACATATTTATTATTATAACATATTTTTTCCCGAAAAAATATGTTTATGGGAAATGTGCTGCCAACAAGGTAAGTCTTGAATTCGTGTAAAATGGGCCAAATCCTGACTTTGAACAAAAATAAGCTAAATCCTGATTCAATTCAAGAAAAAGCTGTTTCCTTACTTGGTCAAAAAAAAGGTAAGTTCAAGTAACAGACTGATTTCTTATAAAATAAGCTAAGTAATGACCTGCTTTAAAAACTAGTTAAGTCTTTAACTCGTGCATGAATGAACTAAGTCCAATCTGAGATCTGGCTCAGTGCAAAAACAAGGCATGTCCTGGCTTGGTGCAAAATAAGCTAAGTGTAGGTCTGGTGCAAGGATTGTCCAAGCTAGACATTGACTAGGCGCAAAAACTAGCTTTGTCTAAGCAGAAGACATTTCGTGATGCAGAGAAAACATGCTGAATCCTGACTTAGTGCGAAAGCAAGTTTAGGTCCCTGATCTGGAATAGAATAGTTTAAGCACAGAACTAGAGTTGTGCAGGGTCGCATTAGGGACGTTCGGGGAGGGTGATTTCATTGAGTCAGTATGTTATTTAGAGATCATTCAATGCTAGGGTACAATTGCCTGTTTCTGCCTGGCACTATTCAAAAATTAAATAAACATTACTTAGTTGTTTCTTGTCCTAGACATGCTTTTCTCGTTTTTGTTACACATTCAATGGCATCAATACGACATGTCAAACGTCTTTGAATATATTTCTATAAACTAAGCTGAAAAAGTTCCAATTTGGAGTGCATGAAGATCGCTAAACATGGAAAAACTTAACCAATCAAGGTCTAAATTACTCCTTATATGAATAATGGATTTGGCAATTGTTTGATTTTCTCTTTGTTAACTTTAAAAAAATGTTGCCACAAAAGAAGTTTTTAAAAGGAAAGTAAAGAGCTAGATTAAACCAAAGATGACCCAAAACAAATCCAAATAATTCTTTAGGCTAAACACTATCAAAAAAGAAATCAAACCCAAAACAAACATAAGCTTGAATAGAAGAAGCAGCAGAAGTTTCTGTGCTGTAAAGTTTGAAAATAATATTAGGCTATTTATAGTCCAATAATTTGAGCACAGGTGCCAATTGGGGGGAGGGGGCTCTACCTCCCCATAGATATTGCGCCAATATGGTCACTTTTTCAGTCATTAGAGCCAAAAATATGCAGTTCCAGTGATACAAATTGTCTTGTGTCAAGATTCTATTTCAGAAGAAAAATTAGGCAATTACTTCACTATTTTTTTCAACAAGAAAAAACAAATTTCTAGAAATGAACAAATATTAATCCTACTCAGATACATATCAAATAGAAAAGTAGCAAAGCAACCAATTGGCTGCTATTACATGCAAATATTAGATGTCAAAAGCTTATCCACCTTTATTGTCTCAAAAATCCTGGTGTGGATATGATGTTGTGTGTTGCCCATTGTTATGACAACGCATCTGTTATGAGTGGGAAATTTAATGGGCTTAGGCAAAGCTGCCGGGGAAGGTGTTTATGCAGTTTATATGCACTGTCACACCGACAAATTAAATATAGTTTTGACTGAATGCCTAAATGACACCAAAGACTGTCAGATTTTTTCTCTGCGATGCAAAGACTTGGCACACTTGTGTCATGCAGCAACACTCAACATGATGAATTTGTGGGATCTCAGCCGATTAGAGGTCAAAAGTCTTAGAACTGGAGAGGATTGTCCAGACTTCCAGGTTTTATGCAGTCTACTCTACTTACCAGTTCATGGCCACATTAGATCATGTTAAAGCTATAGTCTATAATAGTTCTGATGACAAGGCATCACGTGAAGCAAAAGGATTCTCGGAGAATTTTCTTCTTTTTTTCTCAATTTTGTACATAGGCTAATAGAAAAGTGTTGGTCATTGTAAATGGTTTATCAAAGCAACTTCAATCAAAGAGTTTAATGATTTATAATAGGACACTTGCAATGACTTCTGGGACATAAAAGACAATCAAAAAGCTGAGAAATCATAACAAATGGGACAAGTTAAGCAAACACATATCTTCAGTCTGGGCTTTCCATAATATCCAGGAACTGAAATCTCTATGATCTAAAAAATTTTCTCGAAAAATTTTTTTAAACAAAGGATTTCTAATTATTTAGATAAGATAATTTTTGTTACCCCAGTTTGGATTTAGGGCAAGCCATTTGACACAACACGCAATTGCAGCTCTTTTATTAGAATTGAATGATTATTTAGATAATGATTTCCATGTGGCTAAAGTTTTTTTTTTTTTTACAATGTTGAGAAAGCATTTGACACATTAAACCATGAAATCCTTTATGACAAAATGGAAAATGCAGGCAAAAGAGGGATAGGACTACACTTGGTAAAATCAAACCTGTGTGGATGTAAAATTGCGGGAGATGTTGATGGAAAATTGTCTAATTCAAAAACCTTAACGATATTGGTGTCCCTCAAGGTTCAGTAATAGGTCTGTTCATATTTTTGATTTTAGATTAACAATCTTCTGCAAAGTTTGCAGGGGATATCTATTCTTGCTATTCCTTTTTTCAGGTGACACAGCTATGTCTGTTAAAGCAAGGGATTCAACTACATTAATTGAAAACTTGACTGTAGCTGTTACTTCAGTTACTTGATGGTTTGGTTCTAATAATCTAGTACCGCATTTTATTAAAACTGAATTTATGGTTTTTGGTCATTCAAAACGTGCCACTCAATTGATTTCTTGTCACGATCTTCAGATTGGTGAGAATAAAATTTGTAGGGTTCAGTCATATCGTTCTTTAGGAGTTTTTCTTGATCCATTATTCTCTTCTGTAATCACATTGATCATTTAAGGGTTAAACTTGCTCAAAATATTGGGTCAATATACTGTGTGAAATTTTTTTTTTCATTTTCCATAGTAAAAATAATTTACCACTCTTTAATTGCTTTGTACTTAAATTACTGCTCAATTGTTTATCTTGATACCTTTTGGACGCATTTAAAACAATTACAGGTACTACAAAATAGGGCAGTAAGGATACTTGGAAATATTTTACATCAACCATCAAAACTTGAAAATACATCTGAACACAAAAATGATGTTCTTTTTCTTATATTTGTTGGATTTAAAACGTATGCGTGATCTCCTTATGGCATTTTCTAATTCAAAATCAAAAAAATTATTTCTACAATAAATCTCTGTTGATTTTGCCCCCTTTTTTTGGCTTGTCAGTGGGTGGAATTTCACCAAATTCCTTTTGTAAGATGTGAATGACCAAGGTCTTCACTTAGGTACTTAATGTCATTTATAGCAAATAAATATAAGCTAAATGATAAAACTCAGATTGATCAGCCCCAGAAATATCAGCTGTTTAAGTTAATTTTGTTATTATTATGACAAGATATTTTGTATTATGTATGTCCTATTATTTACACACCAAACCTTACGAGCTCTGCTCTCTGTTGTGGGTTAATGTTTTTTTGTATTTTTAAGTATACAAAATAAAAAATAAAAAAAAATTTAATACACAGCCAAAAATGCACCCTGGGAAGTATTGTTAATCTGCTATGTCTATATTTTTTTATTTCTATGGCTCTTTTATCTCTTTTTGTTGGCTTTGATAATTGAAAGGAAAAGATTTATAGATGTATGAAACCCTAGATCGGGATTGAGCAAAGGTATGAGATTAAAAGCACTAAAATTTTGCCTCATTTGAGAAGGTTTTTTTTGCAAGGTTTCACTTTTATAACACAGAATGTCAAAGGTGATCAAAGGTCAGTGCCCTCTGGAGGAATAAGAATCAAAGGTAGGTTTTTACATTATCTTTCCAAGATATCATTAAGATTCTGGGTGCATTAGTGAGAGTCTTATTCACCTAACTCAACTACTTTCGAAGACAACAAAGCTTCTAAACTAGAATTTGCATGCTAGTACTATAAGTGATTGGATTGGTGAAGGTTATGGAATTTAGGCTAAACTACTTAATTCAGGCCTAAATTACTTAATATGGGCCTAAATTCAGTTACTGAATCTAGGCCTACAGTTGGTTTAGGGTAGGGTTGGCATATATCCTGGTAAATTGGGACATGTCACTGGTTTGAAACTTCTGTTCCAATTGTCTTGGTTGATCTACAAAACACCCCAATATTTGGACTGTAATGCAGACAGTCCACACTGGTAAGACAGCATGATTTGGCAAGTGCTACTGCTTTGCATTGGCCACTCACTTGTTGCTACCTGCCAATCAGTCATTTGCAACACTGCTTTAATGATTGTACACAAATTGAAAAATCAAATTGATGATATCTGGCATTAATAAAGGAAAGGAAGGAAAAGATAGTTTAAAATGTAAAAACATAGGTGCTATTTTTCAGATGATTTCACAAAAAAGGGGTTGTTCATAAAGAAATACAGTAATAATTTTAACTCACTTTGTATGATATGTAATTTGTTTATTTCTTTGAGCCATAGTGGAAGAACTTAAAGATTTTACAGCAAAAGTTAATCGCATACAATACTGACATTACTAACAAACCATCTGGAGGACAAAAATCAAACTCCAAAAAGATATTGAAGACAAGGGATGTCTGGTTCACATAACACATAATTACAACATCAACATCTGCAAACATACTTTTAATTGGTGTAGAGTTGGTGGTATCTTACATTATGCAATCAACATCTTTGTATTTTGTGAGGCAGCAGGTGTCACTTATACTAATTTTCAATCCCACTCAGGAACTGAAAGATTCTCATTATAGCAGGTGGCTGAACATATTATAAAACTGTTGAAACTATTGAGAGTTGTTTGGCTAAATAAGACTACCTAAAGCAAAAGTCAATTTGGTAACTACCTGTTACCATAAGTTAAATTTTTGTTTATTACATAGCCAGTTGTTTTTATTTGAGAAACAAATAAAAAATATAAGAACCAAATGTAAACCATTTTGAAGTTAAAGAACTCATAAATAGTCTTGGAAAAAACTATGTCAGGCAATGAAGTAGTAAAATTTTTGAGGATTCAAACTGAAAAAGACAAATAGTCAAGATCTATCAGCATTCAAACTTAACAAATTTCAATACCAAAAAAAGATGCGCCCAATGATTTTTCGGGTGTCCGACCGATCACTATGACACCCATTTTTAGCAAAGTGTATGAAAGTTTTGTTACAGCATGGCTGAAAGACTGTATTCTGGACAAAATTGATCCAAGGCAGTTTGGAAATATGCCGAACACATCTACATCTTATTACTTAGTAAGTATAATTGACAGTATTTTGCAAAAACTCAATGAACCAGATTCTTGGATTAATCTTATTGCAGTAGATCTAAGAAAAGCTTTTGATTTAATTTGCCACAATATTCCTGTAAAAAAACTTCTTGGACTAGGTGTACATTCATTCCTTGTGCGTTTAATTGCTAGCTTTCTTTCTGGTAGATGTCAATGGTCAAAATATAAGTCCACCTACTCCGACCCATTGCCCATTTTTGTTGAGTTCCCCAAGGTACCCTCTTGGGACCACTCTTGTTTCTTGTCATCGATCTGTCGCTCATTGAATGTTGTCAATAAAACCTACCAAGCAGAGCAGGTTCATTAATGAAAGATGTCAAGAGGCAAAGGTGGACAAAATGACTGTCAACATTGATAAATCTGTAATTTTAACATTTTCTTTTTTTAAAATCTGCGCCAGTTTTTAATCCACCAATTCCCAGCGCCAGTCACGTGACCGAAATTAAACTGCTCGGCGTTGATATCACTTCGGATCTGAAGTGGAATAAACATGTTGATGGCATGTTGGAAAAAAGCTAATTTGGCCATCAGGTCTCTGAAGTTGTTGGCTCGCCATGGAATCCCTGCACCACACCTCCTACGCATCAATTTCTCTTTTATATGTTCCACACTTGAATACTGTTGCCCTGTATGGCATTTCGGGCTGACTAGGGAAAAGTCGGACCGGGTTGAGAGGGTGCAATACCGTGCCCTCCTAGTAATCTCAAAAGCCCCAAAAGCACCATACATATCCCTCCTTAATCAATTTCAACTTCAAACCCTTCGATCTCGTCGTTTAAAACCAGCCCTATCCTTTGGCAATAAAATTTTGTCCAGCCCTAGACACCAAAATATCCTCCCTCCCCAACATCAACCAGCATGGGTAAGGCCAATCAGGGCCGTTGCAGAGCCTGTACTGATACATCAACCTGTGACTGTGTCACATGCTTGTTACGAGCTTAGTTTTGTGCCCTCGTTTGTTTTGCTGTTTAATGCTGGGTCGACTATTTAATGTGGATTATTGTTGTTAATTGTATATATAATAATTTTGTGTATACGTCTCGACTTATTTTCGTGTGTATGTGACAATTATTATTGTTAATTGTATATATTATAATTTTGTGAATGTTAATTTTGACTTGTTGACAAATTTTTTGTGTGTGTATGACAATAAAAACTAATAATCAGATCTGTCTGTTGCATGTTTTTTAAATAAAATGAATTTGAATAACAAAGCTATTTGACAAAGAAGTTAATATTTATTACAGAACAGCTTTGGAATAGTTTCTGTAGTGGGGTTTTCTTCTCACAAAATATATATTATTTTAATGGATGAATCTTGCTGCCCCCCTGCAATGGCAAAATGTTGTAAAGACAGTACATTATTTACTAATATAAAGAATAGTTATTATTGAAAGCACACTTGAATAAACATTATACATCAAAGATTTTACATGACAAAGAAGAAGTGACAAATGGTGGGACAAAAGAGACATGCA